>NC_069506.1:237209859-237332137 GCF_027579735.1 Bombina bombina
AGCCTCATTTTTAAAGGCCCAGGTGGAAGCCACAGCTCTAGTAGAATGAGCTGTAATCCTTTCAGGTGGCTGCTGTCCAGCAGTCTCATAGGCTAAGCGTATTACGCTCCGAAGCCAAAAAGAAAGAGAGGTTGCCAAAGCTTTTTGACCTTTCCTCTGTCCAGAGTAAACAACAAACAGTGTAGATGTTTGGCGAAAATCTTTAGTAGCTTGTAAGTAAAACTTTAAAGCACGGACCACGTCAAGATTATGTAAAAGGTGTTCCTTCTTTGAAGAAGGATTAGGACACAATGATGGAACAACAATCTCTTGATTAATATTCTTGTTAGAAACTACCTTAGGTAAAAACCCAGGTTTTGTACGCAGAACTACTTTATCTGAATGGAAAATCAGATAAGGAGAATCACATTGTAAGGCAGATAACTCAGAGACTCTCCGAGCCGAGGAAATAGCCATCAAAAACAGAACTTTCCAAGATAAAAGTTTGATATCAATGGAATGAAGGGGTTCAAACGGAACCCCTTAAAGAACTTTAAGAACCAAGTTTAAGCTCCATGGGGGAGCAACAGGTTTAAACACAGGCTTAATTCTAACCAAAGCCTGACAAAAAGCTTGAACGTCTGGAACTTCTGCCAGACGCTTGTGCAAAAGAATAGACAGAGCAGAAATCTGTCCCTTTAAAGAACTAGCTGATAATCCTTTTTCCAAACCCTCTTGGAGAAATGACAATATCCTAGGAATCCTAACCTTACTCCATGAGTAATTCTTGGATTCACACCAATAAAGGTATTTACACCATATCTTATGGCAGATTTTCCTGGTAACAGGCTCTCGTGCCTGTATAAGGGTATCAATGACTGACTCGGAGAAGCCACGCTTTAATAAAATCAAGCATTCAATCTCCATGCAGTCAGTCTCAGAGAAATTAGATTTGGATGATTGAAAGGACCTTGTAGTAGAAGGTCTAGTCTCAGAGGCAGGGTCCATGGTGGAAATGATGACATGTCCACTAGGTCTGCATACCAGGTCCTGCATGGCCACGCAGGCGCTATCAAGATCACCGATGCTCTCTCCTGTTTGATTTTGGCAATCAGTCGAGGGAGCAGAGGAAACGGTGGAAACACATAAGCCAGGTTGAAGAACCAAGGCGCTGCTAGAACATCTATCAGTGCCGCTTCTGGGTCCCTAGACCGGGATCCGTAACAAGGAAGCTTGGCGTTCTGGCGAGACGCCATGAGATCCAGTTTTTTTTTTTTTTTTTCTGGTTTGCCCCAACGATGAACCAATTGAGCAAACACCTCCGGATGGAGTTCCCACTCCCCCGGATGAAAGTCTGACGACTTAGAAAATCCGCCTCCCAGTTCTCTACACCTGGGATATGGATTGCTGATAGGTGGCAAGAGTGAGTCTCTGCCCAGCGAATTATCTTGGAGACTTCTAACATCGCTAGGGAACTCCTGGTTCCCCCTTGATGGTTGATGTAAGTCACAATCGTGATGTTGTCCGACTGAAATCTGATGAACCTCAGGGTTGCTAACTGAGGCCAAGCTAGAAGAGCATTGAATATTGATTGAAAGATATCTTACAGCGCTCAAAATATCTCAATATTGCTTTATGATAATGGGGTACCTAGCTACCCCTGAGATTGAATATGTAGTGATTGAATATCAAAAAGCGCCTAACTAGAGGCTATGAGAGGTGGGTTAAATCTTTAGGATGTATTATCCTATCAAGTGTATATGTAAATAAACCAATATTGTTTAAAGAATGGGTAATCTAACAATTTTGGGTTAACAATTTAACAAGTTTATTATCTACATACAATCAAAACTGGTTAAAAACATGGATCCATGTACATATTACAAATATTGTACAAAATAAAACAATTAATGACAGTGAATAACAATTGTTTGATGTTGACAATTAATTAAGAGTATGGTAACAGTGAATAGCAAATATATAATATTAAAACAATGGTTGGTTTAAAATAACTTTATGATAACCTTAAAATAATGTGTTAATAATTAAATCCCTTAAAAAATGTTCATTGTCTTAAAAATCCTTAAAAAGTGGTGCAGGTGTATTGCACCAGTTAGATGATCAATTGATTTGTCTTATATCCTTTAAATAATATGTCCTCCTTAATAAGAAAATGTCTTAAATAATGTGTCCTCCTCAGTGAAAAATTGTGGAAAAAATGAAATAAGTGAAAAAATCGGTGTCTAAAAATTGTGTTTGTGGCTTACAAATCAAAAATATGTGGATCAAAAATAAAAATTAAAAATTAAAACATTTTGTAATCCAGAATTGGTGATAGTGGAAAATCAATTAGAAAAAAAGGTGTGTTTTGATAAAAGTGTATAAGGTTCAAATCCTTTATCCAATAGTTATTTAGTGTTTCAAAAGTGGATGTGGTGTTGCTGGTGATGATTTCAAATCCTCCTTTCCTTTCTGACAAATGCTTTTTGCAGTGTTATTTTTGGGTAGTCTATCTGTAGTAAGAGACTTTATCTTCATAAAACCTAAAAACAATAAAACAACATAGTGCAATATTGCTATATAAATGAAATAAATAATGAAATAATGCTCACCAAATTCTGTCAACGCGTTTCGGCCTCTCAATTAGGCCTTTTTCAAGACTATATTTTCTGGTGAGTTGTGGTGGCTATTTAAAGTATATTCTACCAATCATAGGGTCGTGATTTTGGCGCCAAAAAACACTATTTTGACCTGACCCGGATATACTCTTGTGATTCCTCTTACGTTTTTTGTTTATAAGCTTCTATTTTGTTTAACTGTTGTTCTAATTCTTCTTCTTATTATTGCCTTTTATAATGTAGTTCTTTTTGACATTTGATCTGATAGATTTTGTACATTTCGTTGGTTAAATCTCATTCGTTAAACCGGATGTTTATCTCTGAGTGGGACCGGAACTGTTAGAGGCAGAAAATCTGTTTGGTTAGTTCCGTTCCTTTCATTGAACCGGATGTTTGTGTCTAGACCAAACCGGAAGTATCGAAGGTAGGAAGTGACGTCATTATGTATTGCGTCATTTCCGGTCTGCTTCATGTTTACAAACATTGCCGGTTACTATGACAATACCTCCGATATTTTGTTTTACAAAGGTGCCAAATAGTTAGCGGAGATTTCTTAATATGTTAGTATTTAAAAATTGTTCTATGGATGCCTTCTAGAATCCTTCCTACATAATTATTGATAAACTATCCTCGGAATTACCGATAAAAACATTCACAAATTAAGTTTTAAATGGAAAAATATCCTGGGAGAAATAGATTAATGACAGTTTTGTCAAAGCAATAAATTGACTTCTACAAGTTAATTTGTTAAATCAGATTTTTGGAAGAGATCAAATACATTAATGACAATTATGTCAATACGATAAAAAATTAAAAAATTGTAAAATTAAAAATTAAAAATTAAATAGACTCCTATGAATTAGTTGTTAAAAAATGGGGGTATGGAATACATATTATAATATACAATCCAATTATGAGCCCAAAGTTATAGTAGAATAAAAACTCCATTAGAGGTATTAAAACTTGTTAGTGCAAATTAAAAGTTAAAAGAACTCTTAAAATGAATTTCCTAGAATATGAACTCTCTAACATGATGTTTTATTACTAAGATCCTGAATCTAGCTTGTATCTAAATGCTTTAAATTTGACTGTGGTTATACTATCTAGATAGTCTGGTCCACTGATTGTTGTATCCCGTATATTAGATGAGGAGTTTCTTATGTTCTATTATGTTAATTATCTCGAATATGATGGGATGTGACTACCATTATATTCTGTATAGGTATCCAAAAGATAGTGTTTTTTTGTTCTCTATTGACAGTGTTAGTGCACCCAAAGAGATATTCTTACTTCGTCTTGTATTGATATTTAAATATCTAGTGACATACAGCCTTAGGAGCTAGTATGAAGATACATGCTGGTTGGCTATGTGTCATCTTACAAAGTTTGTGTAATTTTATCTCAGATTTTATCATTTTAAGTTTAGTAAGTGTGAGAGGTCTTCTCTATTATTCAACCCCCTAGGGTATAGACTATCCATGTCAAAAATCCATCTGGATTCGGCAGTTTGTAGACTTTTTTCGTAGTTGCCTCCTCTCCAATTTGGTTTAACTATTTGTATTCCTGTGTAATGGAAATCTTTCTTGTTTCCCTGGTGATAATTCGTAAAATGTCTGTACAGTGCATTCTCTGTGTTTTTGTGTTTTACTTTCAGTAGGTGCTCCCTAATTCTATCTTTAAGGACTCAGGATATTTGTCCTATATACTGGAGCCCACAACTACACCAAATCAGATAGATAACTCCTTTACTGGTACATCTTATCAGGTCATTGATCTTATATTTGACCTTTGTATTATGCGAGAAAAATTCCCTCGTCTTAATGCCTCTTTTGCATGCTTTGCAACCCAAACAGGGGAAGAAACCTTTAATTTCCTTTCCAAATACATCCCTGGTTTTATTCCCTATGTTTCTCGGTATACTTGGTGATAGTTTGTTTTTAAAATTTTCTGTTTTCTTATATATAAAGACTGGTCGGGCGGTTAGCTTATCTCCTAACACCTCGTCGTCTTTCAAAAGTGGCCAGTGCTTTTCTATAATTTTCTCCACAGTTCTTCTGTTTTCATTGTACTCTGTAATGAAAGGAATGGTAAGGCGATCTTCTTCTGGATTTGTGTTTGTTTTTTTGGATTTGTATATTAGGAGTTCTCTCCTATCCCTCTGTCGTACTTCTTCAATGTTCTTATTGAGACTTTCTTCATCATATCCTCTTTCCAAAATTTTTTCTTTTAAGATGGTTGCTTGTTCTTCCCACTTATCTGGGTTGGAACAGTTCTTTTTAAGCCTTAGGAATTGTCCTTTCGGTATGTTAGTTTTCCATATTTCAAGATGACAGCTTGCTTTGTGTATATAGTTGTTGCAGTCCACTTCCTTAAAGAAAGTGGACGTCTCTAATTTACCATTCACTATCTCAATTCTGAGATCCAAAAAAAGTAATTTCTTTTCTGCTCATTTCATACGTGAATGTGAGATTCTTGGTGTTGTTGTTCATAACTTTAATTGTATGTTGTAGGTCATCCATGGAACCTTTCCATATCATGATTATATCATCAATATACCTATTGTAGAGGACCAGGTGCGCGCTTGCTGGGCAAGATTCCCAGAAAATCAATTCCCAGTGGCCCATATACAAATTAGCATAACTAGGCGCGAACCTGGTCCCCATAGCTGTTCCGCATACTTGCTAGTAGAAAATCCCATTATTAGAAAAATAATTGTGCGTAAGGGTATACTGTATCCCATCCAGGATAAATTGTCTTTGTAATTCTGGTAGTTCATCATCTTTTTTCAGGAAAAAATTGACTGCCTCCACCCCACCCTCATGTGGTATGCTGGTATATAGGGAAGCTACGTCACACGTCACCAGTATGTAGTTATCTTCCCATTCTATACCCTCCAATATATTTAATATCTGGGTAGAATCCCTCAGATACGATGGTAACTTAGTTACATATTTTTGTAACTTCCTATCCACATATTCCGATAGGTTGCTTGAAAGGCTTCCTATCCCCGAGATTATTGGTCGGCCCGGAGGTCGTTCTAGGGATTTATGCACTTTTGGGAGGTAGTAAAATACTGGGGTTATAGGATGTTTAATACTGATGTATTTAAACTCCTTATCGTTGAGTACTCCAATGTCATGTGCATCTCCCAAAATTACGTCCAAATTCCTTTTGAAACTTTCTATGGGGTTTCTTTTCAGGATTTCGTAGGTGTTTTGGTCCAATAGGATTCTACTACATTCTTCCTCATAATCGGTTTTGTTTAGGATGACAATGCCCCCGCCTTTATCCGCTGGTTTTATAACCAGATTAAAGTTCTTTTCAAGGGACTTGATGGCACTCATCTGTTCCTTCAAGATGTTGTGCTTATGGTTGTTTAAGCTGTTTTGTTTTATATTCCTTATCTCATTGCATATCATTGTTTCGAAAGTCTCTATGGTGTTGACTTTACTGGCAACCGGATAGAAGTTGGATCTGGGTTTTAGATCTGTGTGTAAATATGGACTGTTACTGCTATTTCCATTTTGAGATGTGTAGCTTTCTAGCGGAGACTTCATAAAATGTCTTTTTAGTGTCAGTTTCCTGATCAGTTCTTTCGCATTTATGAAGGTATTGAACTTGTTTAGCCCTTTTGAAGGGGCAAACGAAAGGCCATAGTTTAAAACTGAGGATTCTTTTCCAGTGAGTTCTTTGGAACTTAAATTGAATATGCCTTTGTTCTGAGGGTTAGTGGAAATTGGGGGGACCATTGATTTCTTTTTTATTCAATTTTCTTCCCCCTCTCTTTCCCCTATGGGTTTTCTTTTTTCTGTTGGTGTTTGGAGCTCTTCTTGGTAGGAGTTCTTTCTTTTTGTTGAGCCCCTTTCTGGATCTTTGGTTACTTTGGGTGCTATCCCTAAAAAATGCCCTGAACCTGATGCTCTTGATTGTTCATTGTTACTTATGTTTGATGTTTGATTCTCTGGTTGTTTTCCCTGTATTACTTGGGGGATTTTTCTATTTGTGTTAGTTCTAGGTTCTGTTTGGTTAATCAGGGAGTGATTATTGTTATTGATTTGATGTGAATTCTGTCTGTATTCTCTTCTATTGTGATTATGTGTCTGATTATAATCATATTGTCTTTGGGATCTCTCTTGTTCCCAAAATGTGTTGGGGTCTTCTCTGTAATTATCATAATGCCTTCTATTTGATCTTGGATATTGTCTATAATAAGGGTATTCTTGACCTCTATTGTAGTATTGACGTGGGGGTGAGTAATAATCTTGGTTACTATTCCTGGCATAATATCCCCTCTTGTATGGTGTGTCTGAGATTTGTCTATGATTATATTGATGTTGGTTCTCTCTATTCTGATATATGTGTTGTCCATTGTAGTCCCAACCCCTTCTTTGTCTGTGATGACGAAATGTTGTCCTAGGGGTCCTATTATTTATTCTTGTGTCTGATCCCTGATGCCATCGATTAGACCTTGGTGTGTATTCTTGATTCCAAGGTGTGTGATTCTGTGTGTATTCTCTATGATTGAGATTATAATATTCACTATTTTCATCTTCTATTGGTAATTTTTGTTTATGTCTCCTCCCCCTATGTGTAACTTGAACCCATTCTCCCTCATTAGAAATATCTGCATTTGTATCCTCCTTGGTGTCATTGATCATCTCCTCAGATGTTTGGTGACTAATCTGTTCCTTATGGTTCTTTAACAGTTCTAATTCTCTGTTTAGTTTCTTAGATTTTTTGTTGGTGATATCCTCTCGGACCTTAGTTACCTTTTTTATTAGACTTTCTTTTCTTTCTAGAAAATCTTTGGATTCTAGTATGAATCCTTCAGGTCCAATAAGGTTATCTTCAGTGTTTTTTATATCAATATCAACTTTCGCTAAAATAGATTCTCTGTAGTCTATAATTGATTGCATGAGTTTCCTTGAGGATTCTGATAGAATCTCTGCCCATTTTGTAAGAAAACTTGGGTCCTCTGATTGGAAGGCACAATCCTTTTTAATGACTAGCCCCTTTGGAATTATATTAAATTCTAAACATTTCTTCAGAAAAGAAATCTCCGCTTTAAATTTGACCTCTTGTATTAGTAATTTTTCTAAATTTTTGAATATTGTTACATAATCTAAATTCTCTGTATTGGTAATGTCTGAATTGGTGATAGAGTAATTTATATCTAGAGTTATGTCTTGTCTGATGGATTTAGTAACTTCCATATTTATGTTAGATGGTAATTGATGTGAGTTTCTCCCACTGAAATATTCAAATTTATGTAAAAAATATAATAATTATATTCTGATAACCCAAATGAGCTGCTGTTTGATTGCTAGAATTAGAGAGACCAATTGATTAAAAGATATCTTACAGCGCTCAAAATATCTTAATATTGCTTTATGATAATGGGGTACCTAGCTACCCCTGAGATTGAATATGTAGTGATTGAATATCAAAAAGCGCCTATCTAGAGGCTATGAGAGGTGGGTTAAATATTTAGGATGTATTCTCCTATCAAGTGTAAATGTAAATAAACCAATATTGTTTAAAGTATGGGTAATCTAACAATTTTGGGTTAACAATTTAATAAGTTTATTATCTACATACAATCAAAACTGGTTAAAAACATGGATCCATGTACATATTACAAATATTGTACAAAATAAAACAATGAATGACAGTGAATAACAATTGTTTGATGTTGACAATTAATTAAGAGTATGGTAACAGTGAATAGCAAATATATAATATTAAAACAATGGTTGGTTTAAAATAACTTTATGATAACCTTAAAATAATGTGTTGATAATTAAATCCCTTAAAAAATGTTCATTGTCTTAAAAATCCTTAAAAAGTGGTGCAGGTGTATTGCACCAGTTAGATGATCAATTGATTTGTCTTATATCCTTTAAATAATATGTCCTCCTTAATAAGAAAATGTCTTAAATGATGTGTCCTCCTCAGTGAAAAATTGTGGAAAAAATGAAATAAGTGAAAAAATCGGTGTCTAAAAATTGTGTTTGTGGCTTAAAAATCAAAAATATGTGGATCAAAAATAAAAATTAAAAATTAAAACATTTTGTAATCCAAAATTGGTGATAGTGGAAAATCAATTAGAAAAAAAGGTGTGTTTTGATAAAAGTGTATAAGGTTCAAATCCTTTATCCAATAGTTATTTAGTGTTTCAAAAGTGGATGTGGCATTGCTGGTGATGATTTCAAATCCTCCTTTCCTTTCTGACAAATGCTTTTTGCAGTGTTATTTTTGGGTAGTCTATCTGTAGTAAGAGACTTTATCTTCATAAAACCTAAAAATAATAAAACAACATAGTGCAATATTGCTATATAAATGAAATAAATAATGAAATAATGCTCACCAAATTCTGTCAACGCGTTTCGGCCTCTCAGTTAGGCCTTTTTCAAGACTATATTTTCTGGTGAGTTGTGGTGGCTATTTAAAGTATATTCTACCAATCATAGGGTCGTGATTTTGGCGCCAAAAAACGCTATTTTGACCTGACCCGGATATACTCGTGATTCCTCTTACGTTTTTTTTTTTATAAGCTTCTATTTTGTTTAACTGTTGTTCTAATTCTTCTTCTTATTATTGCCTTTTATAATGTAGTTCTTTTTGACATTTGATCTGATAGATTTTGTACATTTCGTTGGTTAAATCTCATTCGTTAAACCGGATGTTTATCTCTGAGTGGGACCGGAACTGTTAGAGGCAGAAAATCTGTTTGGTTAGTTCCGTTCCTTTCATTGAACCGAATGTTTGTGTCTAGACCAAACCGGAAGTATCAAAGGTAGGAAGTGACGTCATTATGTATTGCGTCATTTCCGGTCTGCTTCATGTTTACAAACATTGCCGGTTACTATGATAATACCTCCGATATTTTGTTTTACAAAGGTGCCAAATAGTTAGCAGAGATTTCTTAATATGTTAGTATTTAAAAATTGTTCTATGGATGCCTTCTAGAATCCTTCCTACATAATTATTGATAAACTATCCTCGGAATTACCGATTAAAAACATTTACAAATTAGGTTTTAAATGGAAAAATATCCTGGGAGAAATAGATTAATGACAGTTTTGTCAAAGCAATAAATTGACTTCTACGAGTTAATTTGTTAAATCAGATTTTTGGAAGAGATCAAATACATTAATGACAATTATGTCAATACGAAAAAAATTCAAAAATTGTAAAATTAAAAATTAAAAATTAAATAGACTCCTATGAATTAGTTGTTAAAAAATGGGGGTATGGAATACATATTATAATATACAATCCAATTATGAGCCCAAAGTTATAGTAGAATAAAAACTCCATTAGAGATATTAAAACTTGTTAGTGCAAATTAAAAGTTAAAAGAACTCTTAAAATGAATTTCCTAGAATATGAACTCTCTAACATGATGTTTTATTACTAAGATCCTGAATCTAGCTTGTATCTAAATGCTTTAAATTTGACTGTGGTTATAGTATCTAGATAGTCTGGTCCACTGATTGTTGTATCCCGTATATTAGATGAGGAGTTTCTTATGTTCTATTATGTTAATTATCTCAAATATGATGGGATGTGACTACCATTATATTCTGTATAGGTATCCAAAAGATAGTGTTTTTTTGTTCTCTATTGACAGTGTTAGTGCACCCAAAGAGATATTCTTACTTCGTCTTGTATTGATATTTAAATATCTAGTGACATACAGCCTTAGGAGCTAGTATGAAGATACTTGCTGGTTGGCTATGTGTCATCTTACAAAGTTTGTGTAATTTTATCTCAGATTTTATCATTTTAAGTTTAGTAAGTGTGAGAGGTCTTCTCTATTATTCAACCCCCTAGGGTATAGACTATCCATGTCAAAAATCCATCTGGATTAGGCAGTTAGTAGACTTTTTTCGTAGTTGCCTCCTCTCCAATTTGGTTTAACTATTTGTATTCCTGTGTAATGGAAATCTTTCTTGTTTCCCTGGTGATAATTCGTAAAATGTCTGTACAGTGCAGTCTCTGTGTTTTTGTGTTTTACTTTCAGTAGGTGCTCCCTAATTCTATCTTTAAGGACTCGGGATGTTTGTCCTATATACTGGAGCCCACAACTACACCAAATCAGATAGATAACTCCTTTACTGGTACATCTTATCAGGTCATTGATCTTATATTTGACCTTTGTATTATGCGAGAAAAATTCCCTCATCTTAATGCCTCTTTTGCATGCTTTGCAACCCAAACAGAGGAAGAAACCTTTAATTTCCTTTCCAAATACATCCCTGGTTTTATTCCCTATGTTTCTCAGTATACTTGGTGATAGTTTGTTTTTTAAATTTTCTGTTTTCTTATATATAAAGACTGGTCGGGCGGTTAGCTTATCTCCTAACACCTCGTCGTCTTTCAAAAGTGGCCAGTGCTTTTCTATAATTTTCTCCACAGTTCTTCTGTTTTCATTGTACTCTGTAATGAAAGGAATGGTAAGGCGATCTTCTTCTGGATTTGTGTTTGTTTTTTTTGGATTTGTATATTAGGAGTTCTCTCCTATCCCTCTGTCGTACTTCTTCAATGTTCTTATTGAGACTTTCTTCATCATATCCTCTTTCCAAAAATGTTTCTTTTAAGATGGTTGCTTTTTCTTCCCACTTATCTGGGTTGGAACAGTTCTTTTTAAGCCTTATGAATTGTCCTTTCGGTATGTTAGTTTTCCATCTTTCGAGATGACAGCTTGCTTTGTGTATATAGTTGTTGCAGTCCACTTCCTTAAAGAAAGTGGACGTCTCTAATTTACCATTCACTATCTCAATTCTGAGATCCAAAAAAGTAATTTCTTTTCTGCTCATTTCATACGTGAATGTGAGATTCTTGGTGTTGTTGTTCAAAACCATATCATGATTATATCATCAATATACCTATTGTAGAGGACCAGGTCCGCGCTTGCTGGGCAAGATTCCCAGAAAATCAATTCCCAGTGGCCCATATACAAATTAGCATAACTAGGCGCGAACCTGGTCCCCAGGGAAGCTACGTCACACATCACCAGTATGTAGTTATCTTCCCATTCTATACCCTCCAATATATTTAATATCTGGGTAGAATCCCTCAGATACGATGGTAACTTAGTTACATATTTTTGTAACTTCCTATCCACATATTCCGATAGGTTGCTTGAAAGGCTTCCTATCCCCGAGATTATTGGTCGGCCCGGAGGTCGTTCTAGGGATTTATGCACTTTTGGGAGGTAGTAAAATACTGGGGTTATAGGATGTTTAATACTGATGTATTTAAACTCCTTATTGTTGAGTACTCCAATGTCATGTGCATCTCCCAAAATTACGTCCAAATTCCTTTTGAAACTTTCTATGGGGTTTCTTTTCAGGATTTCGTAGGTGTTTTGGTCCGATAGGATTCTACTACATTCTTCCTCATAATCGGTTTTGTTTAGGATGACAATGCCCCTGCCTTTATCCGCTGGTTTTATAACCAATCATCTGTTCCTTCGAGATGTTGTGCTTATGGTTGTTTAAGCTCTTTTGTTTTATATTCCTTATCTCATTGCATATCATTGTTTCGAAAGTCTCTATGGTGTTGCCTTTACTGGCAACCGGATAGAAGTTGGATCTGGGTTTTAGATCTGTGTGTAAATATGGACTGTTACTGCTATTTCCATTTTGAGATGTGTAGCTTTCTAGCGGAGACTTCATAAAATGTCTTTTTAGTGTCAGTTTCCTGACCAGTTCTTTCGCATTTATGAAGGTATTGAACTTGTTTAGCCCTTTTGAAGGGGCAAACGAAAGGCCATAGTTTAAAACTGAGGATTCTTTTCCAGTGAATATTGAATATTGCTCTTAACTCCAGAATATTTATTGGGAGGAATTTCTCCTCCTGAGTCCACGATCCCTGAGCCTTCAGGGAATTCCAGACTGCACCCCAACCTAGAAGGCTGGCATCTGTAGTTACAATTGTCAAATCTGGCCTGCGAAAGGTCATCCCTTTGGACAGATGGACCCGAGATAGCCACCAGAGAAGAGAATCTCTGGTCTCTTGATC
Source organism: Bombina bombina (assembly GCF_027579735.1). Classification (NCBI taxonomy): domain Eukaryota; kingdom Metazoa; phylum Chordata; class Amphibia; order Anura; family Bombinatoridae; genus Bombina; species Bombina bombina. The sequence goes on from NC_069506.1 coordinate 237,222,486, forward strand.
CAGATTTAGCAGAGGGGACAAATCTGTGTAATCCCCATTCCACTGACTGAGCATGCATAGTTGCAGCGGTCTGAGATGTAGGCACGCAAATGGCACTATGTCCATTGCCGCTACCATCAAGCCGATTACTTCCATACACTGAGCCACCGAAGGGCGTGGAATAGAATGAAGAACACGGCAATATTTTAGAAGCTTTGATAACCTGGATTCTGTCAGGTAAATCTTCATTTTTACAGAATCTATCAGAGTCCCTAGGAAGGAGACTCTTGTGAGTGGGGATAGAGAACTCTTTTCCTCGTTCACCTTCCACCCATGTGACCTAAGAAATGCCAGAACTATGTCCGTATGTGACTTGGCAATCTGAAAGCTTGACACCTGTATCAGGATGTCGTCCAGATAAGGGGCCACTGATATACCTTGCGGTCTTAGGACCGCCAGAAGCTATCCCAGAACCTTTGTAAAGATTCTTGGAGCTGTAGCTAACCCGAAGGGAAGAGCCACAAATTGGTAATGCCTGTCCAGAAAGGCAAACCTTAGGAACCGATGATGATCTTTGTGAATCGGTATGTGAAGGTAAGCATCCTTCAAATCCACTGTGGTCATGTACTGACCCTCCTGGATCATAGGTAGGATGGTCCGAATAGTTTCCATTTTGAACGATGGAACTCTGAGGAATTTGTTTAAGATCTTTAGATCCAAAATGGGTCTGAAGGTTCCCTCTTTTTTGGGAACCACAAACAGATTTGAATAAAAACCCTGTCCCTGTTCCGACTGTGGAACTGGACAGATCACTCCCATACCTAGGAGGTCCTGCCCACAGCGTAAGAATGCCTCTTTCTTTATCTGGTTTACAGATAATCTCGAAAGGTAAAATCTCCCTTGAGGAGGGGAAGCTTTGAAGTCCAGAAGATATCCCTGAGATATGATCTCCAACGCCCAGGGATCCTGAACATCTCTTGCCCACGCCTGGACGAAGAGAGAAAGTCTGCCCCCTACTAGATCCGTTACCGGATAGGGGGCCGTTCCTTCATGCTGTCTTAGAGGCAGCAGCAGGCTTTCTGGCCTGCTTGCCTTTGTTCCAGGACTGGTTAGGTTTCCAGCCTGGCTTGGATTGAGCAAAAGTTCCGTCTTGTCTTGTAGCAGAGGAAGTTGATGCTGCACCTGCCTTGAAGTTTCGAAAGGCACGAAAATTAGACTGTTTGGCCTTTGATTTGGCCTTGTCTTGAGGTAGGGTATGACCCTTACCTCCAGTAATGTCAGCAATAATTTCCTTCAAACCAGGCCCGAATAGCGTCTGCCCCTTGAAGGGAATGTTAAGTAATTTAGACTTTGAAGTCACGTCAGCTGACCAAGATTTAAGCCATAGCGCCCTACGTGCCTGGATGGCGAATCCAGAAATCTTAGCCGTTAGTTTAGTCAAATGAACAATGGCGTCAGAAACAAAAGAATTAGCTAGCTTAAGTGTTCTAAGCTTGTCAAGTATTTCAGTCAATGGAGTAGCTGTCTGAAAGGCCTCTTCCAGAGACTCAAACCAGAACGCCGCAGCAGCAGTGACAGGCGCAATGCATGCAAGGGGCTGCAGGATAAAACCTTGTTGAATAAACATTTTCTTAAGGTAACCATCTAATTTTTTATCCATTGGATCTGAAAAAGCACAACTGTCCTCGACAGGGATAGTGGTACGCTTTGCTAAAGTAGAAACTGCTCCCTCCACCTTAGGGACCGTCTGCCATAAGTCCCGTGTGGTGGCGTCTATTGGAAACATTTTTCTAAAAATAGGAGGGGGGGAAAACGGCACACCGGGTCTATCCCACTCCTTATTAATGATTTCTGTAAACCTTTTAGGCATTGGAAAAACATCAGTACACACCGGCACTGCATAGTATTTATCCAGTCTACATAATTTCTCTGGTACTGCAATTGTGTCACAGTCATTCAGAGCAGCTAACACCTCCCCAAGCAATACACGGAGGTTTTCAAGCTTAAATTTAAAAATAGAAATGTCTGAATCCGGTTTCCCCGAATCAGAAATGTCACCTACAGACTGAAGCTCTCCTTCCTCAGCTTCTGCATATTGTGACGCAGTATCAGACATGGGCCTTAAGGCATCTGCGCGCTTTGTACTACGTCTAACCCCAGAGCTATCGCGCTTTCCTCTGAATTGAGGCAGTCTGGCTAATACCGCTGACAGGGTATTATCCATGATTGCCGCCATGTCCTGCAAAGTAATCGCTATGGGCGTCTTTGATGTACTTGGCGCCATTTTAGCGTGAGTCCCTTGAGTGGGAGTCAAAGGCTCTGACACGTGGGGAGAGTTAGTCGGCATAACTTCCCCCTCGCCAGAATCCTCTGGTGATAAATTTTTTAAAGATAAAAACTGATCTTTATTGTTTAAAGTGAAATCAATACATTTAGTACACATTCTCATATGGGGTTCCACCATGGCTTTTAAACATAATGAACAAGGAGTTTCAGACATGTTTATACAGACTAGCAATGAGACTAGCAAGCTTGGAAAACACTTTACATCAAGTTAAACAAGCAATATAAAAAACGTTACTGTGCCTTTAAGGGAAACAAATTTTGCTAAAATTTGAAATAACAGTGAAAAAAGGCAGTTAAATTAACGAAATTTTTACAGTGTATGTAACAAGTTAGCAGAGCATTGCACCCACTTGCAAATGGATGATTAACCCCTTAATACAAAAAACTGATTAACAAATTGAAAAAAAAAACACGTTTTTTAAACAGTCACAACAACTGCCACAGCTCCACTGTGGCTATACCTTCCTCAATATATGAATTTCCTCTTACTACCTCCAGCTATGTTGAGAGTTTGCAAGAGAATGACTGGATATGGCAGTTAGGGGAGGAGCTATATAGCAGCTCTGCTGTGGGTGATCCTCTTGCAACTTCCTGTTGGGAAGGAGAATATCCCACAAGTAATGGATGATCCGTGGACTGGATACACCTTACAAGAGAAAGTATATTAAAACTCATATAAAAAATATTAAAATAAAGCATTAAGCTCAATCTCCCTTGAGAAAGCAAGCTATGCTGATCTGCCCATTTAAGTTGGATGTTGGGAGATTGAGCATTATTCAACTCCCCTCTTGAGAAAGCCCGACCGCAGTTTGGGATAAATGCGTTGAGGTCACAAGGTCATCCTCAAGTGCCGGACAATCTGTGTGTCATATCTGCTTGGCGGATTTCCGACATTCAGTAGTGGATTGCTGTCGACCTAGCCATAACATCACTTGCCTTCCGGCGTTGGATCCCAAGGTTTTTGACAGCCATGCGATTTGTTACAAGACACAAAGTATCTGTGTTCTAGTAAGTGCAATCATATGTTTGATGCATTATTTTATTCTAATGAATTTCCTTGAGTCGGAGTTGCGCTCTGTTGTTTCTTTTTTCAAAGAATCTTCTACAACCAAAAGTGGGAAGTTTGGTTACACTGCACCAGCTCCTGAGACTCTATCCAGCATGTACTGGAAGGATTTATATTCATTGTGCTGGCTGCACCGAGCGGATTCCATTTACATTTTCACCAACAATATCGAAGAAGGACTTACAACCTATATGGCAACAGTCTTTCCCTAATGGCATTTTGTTACTTATACACATTATTTGTTTCTTTGTGTATACAGATCTTATACCTTTTATTTATTGGGGATTGTTATTGTTATTTTGGGCATACCAGCCCTAGATTTTATAATGCAAACAGGAATGAAGAGAGAGCACCAGACACTTGCTTAAAATCCTCAAATTTCTTCTTTATTGAAATACAATGATACACTTCAGTGCAAGGCATAAAAACGAATCAACAGCAGGGTACAGCACTCAGGGCTGAAACACAGGAAGGTGGTCACTGATGCGTTTCGGCTTCATATGCCGTAGTCATAGCTTAATCAGTGGCCACCAGCCTGTCAGTTTAAGACAGAAAAGGCTTTACGCCATTGGTTAAAACCAAAATTACCTAACCAATTCTGATTTGCATGAGCTTTTTTCATGTTCACACCCTCTGAAAATGATCTGATGTTAGGAGCTTAGATGATTTGCACTCTGAGGGAGCGATGGGATCTCAGGAACCCCTTATGTTACCAAGATTTAAAAGTAAATCCTAATTTTACCCCATACAGAATCGGGGTCAAATACTAGAGATCTTTCAAAAAAGAGTAGAGGCCGACCTCACTACTCTGTCAGAAAAAGTGAAAACAGAATCTAACGGTTTCTGAAAAAAGAGCTCTAAGCAAACTACAGAAGAATGAAGATCTCACCATTAGGGTCACCGATAAAGGAGGCTCTATAGCTGTAAGGAATAGGGAACAGTTTACTTCCGAGGCTAGAAGACAACTCACAAATACTGAACAATACACCCAACTAGCGTGTAATCCCACGTCTAAATTCAAATATGAGTTGAAACATCTGTTAGATGAAGGAAAGGAAATAGGGATGTTTGATGAGGACACGTATGAGTATCACAAGTTGATAATCCCATCAGACCAGTTTTCAACCATCTCCCTAAAGTCCATAAACCAGGCCCTGAGATACAAGGTAGACCCATTGTAAGTGGCATTGGCTCAGTGACTGAGAGGCTTTCCCAGTGGTTGGATGCGATACTCCAACCGTTTGTGGAAGGCCTGTCCAGTCACTTGTCAGATACTAAGCATCTGTAAGGGTTGTTAAAGGAAGAAGGCTGGGCTAAAGATAATATCTGGCTAACCATAGATGTAAAAGCCTTTTTTTCCTCCATACCGCACAAGGAGGGCCTTAAAGTTATAAAATACTTTTTGCATAAGTCAGGACAATTTGATGAGGTTTATTGTGAGTTTATTTTAAGGGTAACCGATTTCTTGTTGACCCACAATTATTTTAGCTTTGATGGTAAGTTCTACCTCCAGAGATGTGTGACTGCTATGGGGGCTAAATTCACCCCTTCCTACGCTAACCTCTATATGGGGTGGTGGGAGCAGTCCCACATCTATGGAGCTAGAAACTCATTTAGATCTAACATCACTTTCTACAAAAGGTTTATAGATGACCTCATAATAATCTGGAAGGGTGAGAAAAGTCTTGTTCAAAATTTAATTGACGAGCTGAATAACAATAGACTAGGCCTAGGCTTTACATTTGAGACAAGCTGTACCAACATTAACTATTTGGATGTCACCTTGGTAACCTGGAGGGCAAATGAGGTACCATCGATACATTTGTTTATCGCAAACCCTCTGCAAAGAACACAATTCTACATGTGAAGAGTAGTCACCCAAATAGGGTGTTTAAGGCCATAGCAAAAGGGCAGTTTGTGAGGGCCCTAAGGAATTGTTCAAGTAAGATTCTGTTTGAGAAACAGGCTGATGAACTTACTGAAAGATTAGTCTCTAGGAGCTATCCGAGAAAAATGGTTGTGGCAATTAAGAATGAAGTAGGGAAGAGAGACAGGGGTCCCCTGTTAATGAGGGGTTCTGAGAGAAATCCAAGAGGGAAAACGACTTACAGTGAGCAATATGGGGACATATGTGATATTATTTTCAAACACTATTCTTTGCTTTCAGCTGACAGCGACCTAGCAGACACAATAAGATCAGGTTGCAGATTTGCTTTTAAAAGAGGCTTTACGATAGGCAATTGGCTAGCACCCACAACTCTAAAAAGCAGGAATAGGAATATTCCCAGCTCTTGGTTGACAAACCAAAAGAGTATTCAATTGTAATAATGCTAATTGTATAGCCTGTGGTCATGTACTAATGGATAATGGTTTCAAAAGTGAAGTGACAGGGGAAAGCTTTGCAGATGAGAAATGTTTTAATTGTAGAGCCACGTATGTTATCTATCTACTGACATGCTCACTTTGCAAATTGCAATATATAGGCATGACCTCACGGGAGGTCAGGTCTAGAATTCGGGAACATGTCAGCAACATTAAGACAGGCAGTTTAACCACTCCACTAATTTCTCATTTTTACTTTCAACATGACAAGAATCCAAGCAGTCTCAAATGGACTACAGTTAAACACATTTTACCCCAACAAAGAGGGGGCAACAGGGATGAATCAATAGCGAGAGAAGAGGTCTATTGGATCCTAAAGTTAAAAACTAGGAGGCCTTTTGGTCTCAATAGTGAATATGACCTCATAAATTTTTGGCATTGAGATTACAAAGGTGTGTCTTCTCTAATAATTTACTAACTACTCCCCACCTAGGGAACACCCACGGCCCTGATAGTTAAGCAACATTTAGATTAAGGATTTGCATCCGAATTAAATTACTTTTAGAAGTCATTCAAAATCTTATAAGGGGTATCTTTGTACACGAGCTAAAGATAAGTAGATGAAATTCTTAAGGAATTAGTGTCATAGTATGACAATGATATGACAATCAGGCACTTACTGCAATAAGGCTATGCATGTAATATATAGCACAGCTAAAATGAACCTATTTAGAACAATTAGTCAAAATTAAGATTATATGTCTTATTATGCAGAATGGCAGTTTGCTTATTCATGCTGTTAAAGTTATATGAAGTGTTACTTTTAGCAGCTTGTACTAAGGGTATCAAGGTACCTTTACATGATGAGGGTTTTCAGAGGGTGTGAACATGAAAAAAGCTCATGCAATTCAGGATTGGTTAGGTAATTTTGGTTTTAACAAATGGCGTAAAGCCCTTTCTGTCTTAAACTGACAGGCTGGTGGCCACTGATTAAGCTATGACTACGGCATATGAAGCCGAAACGCGTCAGCATCAGTAACCACCTTCCTGTGTTTCAGCCCTGAGTGCTGTACCCTGCTGTTGATTCGTTTTTATGCCTTGCACTGAAGTGTATCGTTGTATTTCAATAAAGAAGACATTTGAGGATTTTAAGCAAGTGTCTGGTGCTCTCTCTTCATTCCTGTTTGCTGTATTCGTTTAGCCAGCTGGAGTGCACCAGAGTAGCTATGCTCTGGTATGCTACATGCTTATGGAGAAAGCCCTCACATCCACCCAATAGGAGAGGAGGTGTGTTAACGAGTGACATCACACGCCGAGGCTGAGGACGGCAGCCATACTAGCTCGCACAGAGTCTGAGAGGACAGGCGGCTTGAGGAGGGGATCTGATGGCACAGACAAGTGCGTTACAAAGGATATGACATCCCCTGGGACCGAGCGCTACGGCCACTGCGGACAGTAAGTTGAGCTTTTCAGCAGTGCAACGCTGCACAACTTTTTGCCCCTATTTAAGGGTGGGTGTGAGGAGAGGCTTATTTACATTCTATTATCCCACATTACCTGGAAGGGAGAAAATCTTTTTTGTTTATTCTAGATTTTATAATGTTTAATAGTCTGCATTAGCACTTGTATTTGCCTGTTTTACTTTGTTAAATATAAAATATGTTTATTATTAAAATAGATGTATAAAAAGATTTTAAAATGGATATGGTATACATCAAAGTGTTTGACTAGGAAGGGCTTGAAGGTTGATATATATATATGTGTGTGTGGATTTGTATGTGTGTGTGTGTGTGTATATATATATATATATATGTGTATGTATATGTGTACATATGTATGTGCACACATACATACATATATACATATGTATTCACATCTATACACACACATATATATGTGTGTGTGCACATATGCACACTTTTAAGGTCCTTCCCAGTCAAAAACCTTGATATAAAAATATTTCATAGAAAGGGATTATTTATAAAAAAAACTACTTCAAATACCTTTGTTCTGCACTAAGAAGATGTTCTTTTTAATTTTGAATCTATCATATATATATATATATATATATATATATATGTAGGAAGGCTGGCTATCAGGTAGCCTGAATTTGTAGCAGTAGTCTTACACCTTATAAATAGTTGCTCTAGTCTCTCCCACTTTGTCTGCGTATCCTTTACGTTTTCCCCACCCACCAATCCCTTTATTTTTTGTCTTTTCTCCTTATCATTTACCTTCTTTTGGGTATGCCCCCTTTTAGTGACCATGTGAACATGGCACACCTCAGGTCACTTTCTCTTTACTTTATTGTTTGTTCATTGTTACATTACAGTAAGATATATACATTTAAAATAACCTTTTCTTCAAAGTAAAGTAAAAAGGTATTTCTCAATGCTCTTTAGGCTTTAGCATAGTTTTTCTAAAGCTCTTTGGGTTAGGATGCAAGCGAAATCCAGTAGAGGCTTTTGTAGGGTGCCCCATAGAAGTCTATGGGGGAAGGGGGTTAGAGCGGTCGCGCTATCACACCTCCAGATGTTAGCTCACTTGAGTCTTTCGAGTGTGTGCTTTTTACTTTCAACTTGTGCAAGAATAGAAGCAATATTGAATTAACTTGAGCGCAGTTAGCTCTCAATGACACTAATATGACCTAAGTATTTCATAAAATAACAAAGTGAAATCAAACTGACCTAGATTTTAATCTTTGCCACAAGATGGGTTAATAAAGTTCCATAAGGCTTTCAGTTTATCATGCAGAAAAGTGGTCTAATACTAATATTATTGTTGTTATTTCTTTACTAGTATTGTTCTTATTGTTATTATTAATATTATTCCATTGTAAGATAATTGGTTATTGATAATTAACGTGTTAATTGCTGCATTGGGTTAGGAAGAGTGAAGGAACATAGTGAGCACTTCAGAGATGCTATGAGGAGTAATGGACTCACGCTGTTTGCCAAAAAAAATTCTACTCATCCAACCTATAGGGTGATAAGCACTATAGCTAAGGATCCTTACCTTTTGCAATCTTTTTCACTTGTGCAGCAAACTTGTGTATAGTCACTTCATGGACAGTAGGTTTGTCTAGGCACCAATACAAAAACATGACATTTACCCACTGTAATATTTACATGTACAAACAAATAACCGTAGAGAAGATAACAGAGAGACTGAAGCAAAAATCAAAGGCTTACACCATGTACCACTGAGGAATGAGTTATACATCTGTGCAGCAATTTGCCAATGATGAGCCTACGGGGCCGAATTATCAAGCTCTGAAATAAAGACCGCTGCTCCATAACTTGTCAGCCTGCTCTGAGGCTGCGGACATCAATTCGCCCGGTCGCATATGATTGGGCTGATTGACACCCCCTGCAGGGGGCAGCATTACACAAGCAGTTCACAAGAACACTTGTGCAATGATAAATGCCGACAGTGTATAATGTCGGCATTTATCGATGTGCGGCGGACATGATACACTACATCATATCATGTCAGCTCGCACTATAATAAATCAGCCCCTAGGCAAACTGAGAACAGAGCTTTGTTAATATTTACAAGCTACATATATCAACCTTATCTCTTAATTCCACATATGTGAGAATATATATATTTAAATGAATATATATATTTAAATGAATAACTCATGGCTAATTATAACAGAAAGTGAGCCAATCCAGATGTGAAAACTATTTTATATATATATATATATATATATATATATATATATATATATATATATATACCGTGCTTTTTTTGTAAAAGAAAAGGTGCCGGTACTGTGTATATGTATGTATATATATATATATATATATATATATATATATATATATATATATATATATAACATAATTTATGCTTACCTGATAAATTTATTTCTCTTGTAGTGTATCCAGTCCACGGATCATCCATTACTTATGGGATATTAACTCCTCCCCAACAGGAAGTGCAAGAGGATTCACCCAGCAGAGCTGCTATATAGCTCCTCCCCTAACTGCCATTACCAGTCATTCGACCGAAAACATGCAGAGAAAGGAAAACCATAGGGTGCAGTGGTGACTGTAGTTTAATGGAAAAATTACCTGCCTTAAAGTGACAGGGCGGGCCGTGGACTGGATACACTACAAGAGAAATAAATTTATCAGGTAAGCATAAATTATGTTTTCTCTTGTTAAGTGTATCCAGTCCACGGATCATCCATTACTTATGGGATACCAATACCAAAGCTAAAGTACACGGATGACGGGAGGGACAGGCAGGCTCTTTATACGGAAGGAACCACTGCCTGAAGAACCTTTCTCCCAAAAACAGCCTCCGAAGAAGCAAAAGTGTCAAATTTGTAAAATTTGGAAAAAGTATGAAGAGAAAACCAAGTTGCAGCCTTGCAAATCTGTTCAACAGAAGCCTCATTCTTAAAGGCCCAAGTGGAAGCCACAGCTCTAGTAGAATGTGCTGTAATTCTTTCAGGAGGCTGCTGTCCAGCAGTCTCATAGGCTAACCGTATTATGCTACGAAGCCAAAAGGAGAGAGGGGTAGCCGAAGCTTTTTGACCTCTCCTCTGACCAGAATAAACTACAAACAGGGAAGACGTTTGTCGAAAATCCTTAGTTGCCTGTAGATAAAATTTCAGGGCACGGACTACATCTAGATTGTGTAGCAGACGTTCCTTTTTCGAAGAAGGATTAGGACACAAAGATGGAACCACAATCTCTTGATTGATATTCCTGTTAGTGACCACCTTAGGTAGGAACCCAGGTTTAGTACGCAGAACTACCTTGTCTGAATGAAAAATCAGATAAGGAGAATCACAATGTAAGGCAGATAACTCAGAGACTCTTCGAGCCGAGGAAATCGCCATTAAAAACAGAACTTTCCAAGATAACAACTTGATATCAATGGAATGAAGGGGTTCAAACGGAACCCCCTGTAAAACATTAAGAACTAAGTTCAAACTCCATGGTGGAGCAACAGTTTTAAACACAGGCTTGATCCTAGCTAAAGCCTGACAAAAAGCTTGAACGTCCGGAACTTCTGACAGACGTTTGTGTAAAAGAATGGACAGAGCTGAAATCTGTCCCTTTAAGGAACTAGCGGATAAACCCTTTTCTAAACCTTCTTGTAGAAAAGACAATATCCTCGGAATCCTAACCTTACTCCATGAGTAACTCTTGGATTCGCACCAATATAAGTATTTGCGCCATATCTTATGGTAAATCTTTCTGGTAACAGGCTTCCTAGCCTGTATTAAGGTATCAATAACTGACTCAGAAAAACCACGTTTTGATAAAATCAAGCGTTCAATTTCCAAGCAGTCAGCTTCAGAGAAATTAGATTTTGATGTTTGAAGGGACCCTGGATCAGAAGGTCCTGTTTCAGAGGTAGCGACCAAGGTGGACAGGATGACATGTCCACTAGATCTGCATACCAAGTCCTGCGTGGCCATGCAGGCGCTATTAGAATCACTGATGCTCTCTCCTGTTTGATTCTGGTAATCAATCGAGGAAGCATCGGGAAGGGTGGAAACACATAAGCCATCCCGAAGGTCCAAGGTGCTGTTAAAGCATCTATCAGAACCGCTCCCGGATCCCTGGATCTGGACCCGTAACGAGGAAGCTTGGCGTTCTGTCGAGACGCCATGAGATCTATCTCTGGTTTGCCCCAACGTCGAAGTATTTGGGCAAAGACCTCCGGATGAAGTTCCCACTCCCCCGGATGAAAAGTCTTACGACTTAAGAAATCCGCCTCCCAGTTCTCCACTCCCGGGATGTGGATTGCTGACAGGTGGCAAGAGTGAGACTCTGCCCAGCGAATTATCTTTGATATTTCCATCATTGCTAGGGAGCTTCTTGTCCCTCCCTGATGGTTGATGTAAGCTACAGTCGTGATGTTGTCCGACTGAAACCTGATGAACCCCCGAGTTGTTAACTGGGGCCAAGCCAGAAGGGCATTGAGAACTGCTCTCAATTCCAGAATGTTTATTGGTAGGAGACTCTCCTCCTGATTCCATTGTCCCTGAGCCTTCAGAGAATTCCAGACAGCACCCCAACCTAGTAGGCTGGCGTCTGTTGTTACAATTGTCCAGTCCGGCCTGCTGAATGGCATCCCCCTGGACAGATGTGGCCGAGAAAGCCACCATAGAAGAGAATTTCTGGTCTCTTGATCCAGATTCAGAGTAGGGGACAAGTCTGAGTAATCCCCATTCCACTGACTTAGCATGCACAATTGCAGCGGTCTGAGATGTAGGCGTGCAAAGGGTACTATGTCCATTGCTGCTACCATTAAGCCGATCACCTCCATGCATTGAGCTACTGACGGGTGTTGAATGGAATGAAGGACACGGCATGCATTTTGAAGCTTTGTTAACCTGTCTTCTGTCAGGTAAATCTTCATTTCTACAGAATCTATAAGAGTCCCCAAGAAGGGAACTCTTGTGAGTGGAAAGAGAGAACTCTTCTTTTCGTTCACCTTCCATCCATGCAACCTTAGAAATGCCAGTACTAACTCTGTATGAGACTTGGCAGTTTGAAAGCTTGAAGCTTGTATCAGAATGTCGTCTAGGTACGGAGCTACCGCAATTCCTCGCGGTCTTAGTACCGCCAGAAGAGCACCCAGAACCTTTGTGAAGATTCTCGGAGCCGTAGCCAATCCGAATGGAAGAGCTACAAACTGGTAATGCCTGTCTAGAAAGGCAAACCTTAGATACCGGTAATGATCTTTGTGAATCGGTATGTGAAGGTAAGCATCCTTTAAATCCACTGTGGTCATGTACTGACCCTTTTGGATCATGGGTAAAATTGTCCGAATAGTTTCCATTTTGAACGATGGAACTCTTAGGAATTTGTTTAGGATCTTTAAATCCAAGATTGGCCTGAAAGTTCCCTCTTTTTTGGGAACCACAAACAGATTTGAGTAAAACCCTTGTCCTTGTTCCGACCGCGGAACCGGATGGATCACTCCCATTAATAAAAGATCTTGTACGCAGCGTAGAAACGCCTCTTTCTTTATTTGGTTTGTTGACAACCTTGACAGATGAAATCTCCCTCTTGGGGGAGAGAATTTGAAGTCTAGAAGGTATCCCTGAGATATGATCTCTAACGCCCAGGGATCCTGGACATCTCTTGCCCAAGCCTGGGCGAAGAGAGAAAGTCTGCCCCCCACTAGATCCGTTCCCGGATCGGGGGCCCTCGATTCATGCTGTCTTAGGGGCAGCAGCAGGTTTCCTGGCCTGCTTGCCCTTGTTCCAGGACTGGTTAGGTCTCCAGCCTTGTCTGTAGCGAGCAACAGCTCCTTCCTGTTTTGGTGCAGAGGAAGTTGATGCTGCTCCTGCTTTGAAATTACGAAAGGAACGAAAATTAGACTGTCTAGCCTTAGGTTTGGCTCTGTCTTGAGGCAGGGCATGGCCTTTACCTCCTGTAATGTCAGCGATAATTTCTTTCAACCCGGGCCCGAATAAGGTCTGCCCTTTGAAAGGTATATTAAGCAATTTAGATTTAGAAGTAACGTCAGCTGACCAGGATTTTAGCCACAGTGCTCTGCGTGCCTGAATGGCGAATCCGGAATTCTTAGCCGTAAGTTTAGTTAAATGTACTACGGCATCTGAAATAAATGAGTTAGCTAACTTAAGGGCTTTAAGCTTGTGTGTAATCTCATCTAATGGAGCTGATTCAAGTGTCTCTTCCAGAGACTCAAACCAAAATGCTGCTGCAGCCGTGACAGGCGCAATGCATGCAAGAGGTTGCAATATAAAACCTTGTTGAACAAACATTTTCTTAAGGTAACCCTCTAACTTTTTATCCATTGGATCTGAAAAGGCACAGCTATCCTCCACCGGGATAGTGGTACGCTTAGCTAAAGTAGAAACTGCTCCCTCCACCTTAGGGACCGTTTGCCATAAGTCCCGTGTGGTGGCGTCTATTGGAAACATCTTTCTAAATATCGGAGGGGGTGAGAACGGCACACCGGGTCTATCCCACTCCTTAGTAACAATTTCAGTAAGTCTCTTAGGTATAGGAAAAACGTCAGTACTCGCCGGGTACCGCAAAATATTTATCCAACCTACACATTTTCTCTGGTATTGCAACTGTGTTACAATCATTCAGAGCCGCTAACACCTCCCCTAGTAATACACGGAGGTTTTCCAGCTTAAATTTAAAATTTGAAATATCTGAATCCAGTTTGTTTGGATCAGAACCGTCACCCGCAGAATGAAGCTCTCCGTCCTCATGTTCTGCAAATTGTGACGCAGTGTCTGACATGGCCCTAATATTATCAGCGCACTCTGTTCTCACCCCAGAGTGATCACGCTTACCTCTTAGTTCTGGTAATTTAGCCAAAACTTCAGTCATAACAGTAGCCATATCCTGTAATGTGATTTGTAATGGCCGCCCAGATGTACACTACTCGGCGCTACAATATCACGCACCTCCCGAGCGGGAGATGCAGGTACTGACACGTGAGGCGAGTTAGTCGGCATAACTCTCCCCTCGTTGTTTGGTGAAATATGTTCCATTTGTACAGATTGACTTTTATTTAAAGTAGCATCAATACAGTTAGTACATAAATTTCTATTGGGCTCCACTTTGGCTTTAGCACATATAGCACAGATATCTTCCTCTGAATCAGACATGTTTAACACACTAGCAAATAAACTAGCAACTTGGAAATACTTTTCAAGTAATTTACTATAATATGAAAACGTACTGTGCCTATAAGAAGCACAGAAAAAGTTATGACAGTTGAAAATTAATAAACTGAAAAGTTATAGCATCAAATCTTTGTAAAAAACACAATTTTAGCAAAGGATTGCTCCCATTAGCAAAGGATAACTAACCCTGATAGCAGAAAAAAAAAATAAAATAAAAAAAATACAGAAATAAATGTTTTTTTATCACAGTCAACTACAATCTCACAGCTCTGCTGTGAGTGATTACCTCCCTCAAAACAAGTTTTGAAGACCCCTGAGTTCTGTAGAGATGAACCGGATCATGCAGGGAAGACAATAAACTTCTGACTGAATTTTTTGATGCGTAGCAAAAGCGCCAAAAAAGGCCCCTCCCCCTCACACATAACAGTGAGAGAGATCAGTAAACTGTCATAAATTAAATAAAACGACTGCCAAGTGGAAAAAAATAGTGCCCAAAACATTTTTTCACCCAGTACCTCAGAAAATTAAACGATTTTACATGCCAGCAAAAAACGTTTAACATTAATAAATTGAGTGTTATTAAAAAGCCTGTTGCTAGTCCCTGCAAATTAGGCTAAAGTTTTATGCATACAGTATAATTCCAGTGAAGTGCCATTCCCCAGAATACTGAAGTGTAAAATATACATACATGACAGCCTGATACCAGTTGCTGCTACTGCATTTAAGGCTGAGTTTACATTATATCGGTATGGCAGAATTTTCTCATCAATTCCATTGTCAGAAAATAATAAGCTGCTACATACCTCTTTGCAGATTAATCTGCCCGCTGTCCCCTGATCTGAAGTTTACCTCTCCTCAGATGGCCGAGAAACAGCAATATGATCTTAACTACTCCGGCTAAAATCATAGAAAAACTCAGGTAGATTCTTCTTCAAATTCTACCAGAGAAGGAATAACACACTCCGGTGCTATTATAAAATAACAAACTTTTGATTGAAGGTATGAAACTAAGTATAATCACCACAGTCCTCTCACACATCCTATCTATTCGTTGGGTGCAAGAGAATGACTGGTAATGGCAGTTAGGGGAGGAGCTATATAGCAGCTCTGCTGGGTGAATCCTCTTGCACTTCCTGTTGGGGAGGAGTTAATATCCCATAAGTAATGGATGATCCGTGGACTGGATACACTTAACAAGAGAAATATATATATATACTATATATACATAGTGCATATATATATATATATATATATATATATATATATATATATATATATATATATAGAAACTTCTCAAAAAGAAGAGGCCCTCACAGGTCTTAATTAACAGAAAATAGTTTTATTAGTTCATAGGTTCAGAAAGCATCCGTGTCAAGAGGTCAGCGGTGACCGCTTGACACTGATGCTTTCTGAAAACAGTCTTGACAAAGGTCCCTGCGAGGACCGAAACGTTGACTGAACCTATGAACTAATAAAACTATTTTCTGTTAATTAAGACCTGTGAGGGCCTCTTCTTTTTGAGAAGTTTCTACCTATTTACTATAGAGTGCACCCAGGCAAATACCACTAACAGTGAGTGCTTGGATCCCACAACTAGTATATATATATATATATATATATATATACACACATATATATATATATACACAGGGCTCAACATTTCTACTAGCCCACTAGCCATTGGCAAGTGAAAATTTAACAGTGGCGATTGAAAGTTAGTGAGTGAATATTGGGCTATTTTATATCCATGAAAGGACTAGGATATGATATTTCTCTAGGGCTATAGGGGCCCATTAGTGCTTAGACTGTTACTTCTGAGAGGGTAAACACAGGCAGAGAGAGATTGGAGAGGAAAAGTGAGAGTGGAGAAAAGGACAGCGTTACGAAGGAGTGGAGATATGAGAGAGGAGAGAGTGAAAAGAAAATAAATGGCCTGAGAGAGAAGGGAGCAGGTAAAAAGAGAGATTGAAGAGAGGAGGCAGTGGAAAAAGATAGATGAGAGATGATAATTGTAAAAAAAATTTCCAGGTCTGCTATGACCTCACATTAATGTCAACACTCTCTGCACCCTCTGTTTAACAACATTTTTCTGTCCAGCTGTTGTCTTCCTCATAACCCTAGTTGATGTTGCTAACTGCAATGCACTTATTTTTGTTAATTTATTACTGTATGTAGCATTATTTCATTTAAGGTGTAAAACATAAACAATATTAAAAGATTACTTCACAATAAGGTGTTGCACATCGGCTAAACATATGCAATTTAATATTTGGTAGCACACCCCTTGGAAAAAATAACTGAAATCAATCGCTTCCTATAACCATCAATGAGTTTCTTACACCTTTCTACTGGAATTTTGGACCACTCTTCTTTCGCCAACTGCTCCAGGTCTCTCAGATTGGAAGGGTTCCTTTTCCCAACTGCTGTTTTGAGATCTCTCCACGGTGCTCTATGGGATTTAATCTTGTTACTCATTGCTGGTCAGTAAATTACTCTCCAGCCCTTTGTCTTAAACAATTTCTGGGTGCTTTTTGATGTGTGCTTTGGGTCATTGTCCTGCAATGACTGTATGTATATATACAGTATATATACATACAGTCATGGCCACAAATATTGGCACTCCTGCATTTCTGTCAGATAATGCACCACTTCGACCAGAAAATTGTTGCAATTATAAATGTTTAGGCATTCTCATGTTTATTTATTTTGTTTGTATTGGTATGACACAAAAAAGTGGAGAAAAAAAAGCCAAATCTGACACATTCCACGCAAAACTTCAAAAATGGACTGGACAAAATTATTGGCACCTTCTCAAAATTCTAAGAAATAATTGCATTCCAAGTTTGTAATGCTCCTGTAATTTGTAATTACAGTCACCTGTATCAATTAACAGGTGCTAACAATATAGGAATCACACTGGCAACCAGTTAAAATGGTGAAAAATTGAGTCAACCTTTCTGTTGTGTGTCTCTGTATGCCACACTGTGTCATATCATTACCCTATAGTAGATGTTATGTGGTAATTTCTATCCCTTTAAGATTTACATAGAGGCATACCTGATCATCTATAAAAGGAGGGACTCAAGCACTGCACAGGTGCTTGATAATTGCAAATGTATAGGTAAAGCAAAGTTACTGCAACCATTACCTATATCCTAAGTTAAACGTATTGGATAAACCTTTTCCAGACAAAACAATATCCTTACTGGCTTCTTTAACCTCATACCACTAAAATTTACTACCACCTTATTATACTTCTAAGGATTTGACATTCTGAACACTTCTCATTCCACCGGAGTCTCACAGCACGCTGACGTCATCACAACTGCAGCGTTTGTATGCGGAAGTCAGAACACGCTGCCTGCAGAGACGCTGAACTCAGAGTCTAATCTCCTCTAACGGATCAACCGCTCAGCTCTACTCACATCAACCGGACCTGTTTCCCAACTTACCATACCACAGGAATTATACGCAAGTACTTAACATAAGAGACTTCCTAATAACACTTGTCTGTAACTCTTCTTATGAATATTCTCAGCTCTAAAGCCTAATTGAATTGTTCACTAGTATGTTGCGTGTCAAATAATTCTCTAACACCTGATCATGTTATTCAGAGACTCTACCTAATTCTGAGTTCTAACTGCTTTAAGACCTATACGACCTTCTCTTATTTAATCTGCTTTGACTAGACCATTTACCTAAAAGGTTATTCGTTATATTAAATAAGAAGGTCAATTCTATTGCTATAACCTTATCACTAAAGTGAGAATTTATAATCCAGGTGTACTTCAACATTTATACCTGTGATTTCAAGCTCACTTTCCACTTCATTACTTGTTATATGTTATTCCTAAGAGGTATCAGTTTTCACTACCATTGATAACTGTATAAATAGGAATATCTACACACAAAATATTTGTTTATCCATAAGTAATTATTAGGGATATTGCACACTGAGCATGGAGAAGAGAAAGAGCAGCAAAGAATGTTCCTGTGTCCACTGTGCGCAACATTTTCAAGAAGTTTACAGCCCATGGCACTGTAGCTAATTTCCCTTGATGTGGATGAAAGAGAAAATGATCAAAGATTGTAACAAAGGATTGTTCGAATTGTGGATAAAGAACCTTGATCAACTTTCAGACAAATTCAAGCTGACCTTCAGGCACAGGGTACAAATGTGTCAGCTCACACTATACGTCGCCATCTGAATGAAAAGGTACGCTATGGTAGGAGACCCAGCAGGACCCCACTGCTGACCCAGATACATAAAAAAACAAACAGATTGTAGTTTGGCAAAACTTACCTGAGGAAGTCAAAATCCTTTTGGGAGAATGTGCTGTGGACAGACTAAACAAAATTTCAGCTTTTTGGTAAAGCTCATCATTCTACTGTTTTTAGACAAAGAAATTAGGCTTTTAAAGAAAAGAATACAGTCCCTACAGTCAAACATGGTGGAGGTTGGCATTATGAAATCTGAAGACTACCAAAGAATAATGTGGTGCAATGTAGGGCCCAGTGTCAGAAAGTTGGGTCTCTGTAAGAGGTCATGGGTCTTACAGCAGGACAATGACCCAAAGCACATGTCAAAAAGCACCCAGAAATTTTTAAGACAAAGCGCTGGAGAGTAATGAACTGGCCAGCAATGAGTAAAAAGATTCAATCCCATAGAGAACCTGTGGAGAGATCTCAAAACAGCAGTTGGGAAAAGGAACCCTTCCAATCTGAGAGACCTGGAGCAGTTGGTGAAAGAAGATTGGTCCAAAATTCCAGTAGAGAGATGTAAGAAACTCATTGATGGTTATAGGAAGCGATTGATTTCAGTTATTTTTTCCAAGGGGTGTGCTACCAAATATTAAATTGAGGGTGGCAATAGTTTTGTCCAGTCCATTTTTGGAGTTTTGCATGGAATGTGTCAGATTTTGGCTTTTTTTCCCTCCACTTTTTTGTGTCATACCAATACAAACAAATTAAATAAACATGAGCATGTCTAAACATTTGTAATATATATATATATATATATATATATATATATATATATATATATTACAAATGTTTAGGCATGCTCATGTTTATTTATTTTATATATATATATTTAGATGGATAGGAAATTCAACGCAAGTAAAACTCTATAAATTTAACTAAATTTGACAAGTCCAATATTTTTGGATGTGGCCCGTGGTCTTCAGGATGAGGTAATAAACAAGTTAATATGTCCCCCAAGTAAACAATGGAGAATTCTAAAGAGCTATGGTTCATACAGTTAGGTTTTATTTGATATAAAATCAAATACATCTTCAAATAACATATTCAAACAAATTACAGAGTGTGAAAAAATTATGATCTACTTACAAGACTTAAAGGGACAGTCTGCTCAAATTTTTTTTATTATTTAAAAAGATATATAATCCCTTTATTACCCATTCCCCGCACAGCCAACATGATTATGTTAACCCTTTCCGGTCCTATAAATTAAATAAAACCTGCAGTCACTGCTAGATGGTGCTATTTATCTGTGAAATTCAAAATTGGAAATGTCGGAATATATCCGGCGTTTGAGCGCATGTGGTAAAACACTTTGTCGGATATATATATACTTTTAACTGTTGAGAGCTAAGCCTCTTTTAACAGCCCCCTGATCACATGGCTATTTATTTATTATCTATTCTATTGACTTGCATTTTAGCCAATTAGTGCAATGTCAGCCACAACTCCATAGGAGAGAGCACAATGTTATCTATATGGCCCACATTAATTAGCAGTATCATGTTGTGAAAATCAAATAAAAAAACATGCGATAAGAAACAGGCAGATATTTAGAGGTTTAAATGTTATAAAGTATATTAATATAACTATGTTGGTTGTACAAAGCTGAGGAATGGGTAGTAAAGGCGTTACCTATCTTTTTAAACAATAACAATTTTGGTGTTGACTGTCCCTTTAACCTCAATTGTATGAAGTAAGTATAGTATCCGTTGGAGAGGGATAAACCCACTTCTCACTGATTCATTTCCTTTGTGCCTCTTGGAGTAGGTACAGATTCACCCTGCTTTTTTCAGATTGTCCCTGGCTTCCAGGTTTACCTCAAGTATGTATGAGACGGAGAAACAAAATAGCTGAATATAGTGTAGTAAGTTTTATTATAAAACTAATGAAACAATTAGACAATCTCCAATGCACTTACACAATATGCCCTCAATTAAAACTAGGTAAGTATAAAGGCATTGCTTATAGACGCATTATAGAGAGGTGGAGGACTGCAAAAGGGAAACCCACTGGCCCCTAGTTATCAAGCCGTCAACCTCAAATACGCTGGAATTCCGCAGCGTATTTGAGGCGAGGCTGATTCGCCTTAGTTATCAAGGCCTACACACATCGGCAAAAGTAGAATCTGGTGACGTAAGCATAAATCCGCCGGACTCAGTCCGACACAAATCGATTCTTACGTCACTCCAGATGTTCCGAACGCACTTTTCCGGCCCAGCGTACCTGGTTTTCAAACCACCGCCCTGGAGGTGGCAGATCCCATAGGAATCAATGGGAGTCAGACCATAGTGAAAGTTCAAGTTCGCTGCTGCCTGACATCCCATTCATTCCTATGGGAAGTGTGTACACCTAACACCCTAACATGTACCCCGAGTCTAAGCACCCCTAATCTGCCCCCCCTGCACCGCCGCCACCTATATTAAACATTTTAACCCCTAAACTGCCGCTCCGGGACCCCGCCGCAACTCTAAGAAATCTGTTAACCCCTAAACCGCCGCTTCCAGCCCCCGCCGCCACCTACATAATACCTATTAACCCCTATCCTGCCCCCTATACCGCCGCCACCCCTAATAAATGTATTAACCCCTATCCTGCCGCTCCTGGACCCTGCCGCCACCTATATTAAACTTATTAACCCCAAATCTGCCCCCCCTACACTGTCGCCACCTATAATATTTTTATTAACCCCTATCCTGCCCCCCCATACCGCCGCAACCTATAATAAAATTATTAAGCCCTAAAGCTAAGTCTAACCCTAACCCTAACATCCCCCTAAATTAAATCTAATTTAAATCTAACTACATAAATTAACTCTTATTAACTAAATTATTCCTATTTAAAGCTAAATACTTACCTGTAAAATAAACTCTAAACTAGCTACACTATAACTAATAGTTACATTGTAGCTATTTTAGAATTTATTTTTAATTTACAGGCAACTTTCAATTTATTTTAACTAGGTAGAATAGCTATTAAATAGTTATTAACTATTTAATAACTACCTAGCTAAAAGAAATACAAAATTACCAGTAAAATCAATCCTAACCTAAGTTACAATTAAACCTAACACTACACTATCATTAAATAAATTAAATAAATTAAATACAAATACCTACAAATAAATACAAATAAATACACTAACTAAAGTACAAAAAATAAAAAAAGATCTAAGTTACAAAAAATAAAAAAATAATTTACAAACATTATAAAAATATTACAACAATTTTAAGCTAATTACACCTACTCTAAGCCCCCTAATAAAATAACAAAGCCCCCCAAAATAAAAAAATTCCCTACCCTATTCTACATTTAAAAGATACCAGCTCTATTACCTTACCAGCCCTTAAAAGGGTCTTTTGTGGGGCATGCTAAAAAAGAAAACAGCTCTTTTGCCTGTAAAATAAAAATATAACCCCCCAACATTACAACCCACCACCCACACACCCCTAATCTAACCCAAACCCCCCTTAAATAAACCTAACACTAACCCCCTGAAGATCTTCCTACTTTGAGTCGTCTTCACTCAGCCGAGCCAAATTCTTCATCCAATTCGGGCGATGTCTTCATCCAAGCGGGGGCTGAAGAGGTCCATCATCCGGCTGAAGTCTTCATCCAAGCGGGGGCTGAAGAGGTCCATCATCCGGCTGAAGTCTTCATCCAAGCGGGGGCTGAAGAGGTCCATCATCCGGCTAAAGTCTTCATCCAAGTGGGGGCTGAAGAGGTCCATCATCCGGCTGAAGTCTTCATCCAAGCGGGGGCTGAAGAGGTCCATCATCCGGCTGAAGTCTTCATCCAAGTGGGGGCTGAAGAGGTCTTCCATCCGGCTGAAGTCTTCTATCTAGCGGCATCTTCAATCTTCTTTCTTCCGGCTCCATCTTCATCCCGCCGACGTGGAACATCCTTCCTCCACGACGAACTCCCGACGAATGAAGGTTCCTTTAAATGACGTCATCCAAGATGGCGTCCCTCGAATTCTGATTGGCTGATAGGATTCTATCAGCCAATCGGAATTAAGGTAGGAATCAGCCAATCAGATTCAAGTTCAATCCGATTGGCTGATCCAATCAGCCAATCAGATTGAGCTTGCATTCTATTGGCTGATCGGAATTTATTTTACTGGTAATTTTGTATTTCTTTTAGCTATGTAGTTATTAAATAGTTAATAACTATTTAATAGCTATTGTACCTAGTTAAAATAAATACAAAGTTACCTGTAAAATAAATATAAACCCTAAAATAGCTACAATGTAATTATTAATTACATTGTAGCTATCTTAGGCCTAGATTTAGAGTTCGGCGGTAGCCGTCAAAACCAGCGTTAGAGGCTCCTAACGCTGGTTTTGGCCGCCCGCTGGTATTTGGAGTCAGTGATTAAAGGGTCTAACGCTCACTTTACAGCCGCGACTTTTCCATACCGCAGATCCCCCTACGCCATTTGCGTAGCCTATCTTTTCAATGGGATCTTTCTAACGCTGGTATTTAGAGTCGTTTCTGCAGTGAGCGTTAGAGCTCTAACGACAAGATTCCAGCCGCCTGAAAAAAGCAGGAGTTAAGAGCTTTCTGGCTAACGCCGGTTCATAAAGCTCTTAACTACTGTACCCTAAACTACACTAACACCCATAAACTACCTATGTACCCCTAAACCGAGGTCCCCCCACATCGCCGCCACTGGATTAAAATTTTTAACCCCTAATCTGCCGACCGCCACCTACGTTATACTTATGTACCCCTAATCTGCTGCCCCTAACCCCGCCGACCCCTATATTATATTTATTAACCCCTAACTTGTCCCACACAACGTCGCCGCAAGCTACTTAAAATAATTAACCCCTAATCTTCCGACCGCAAATCGCCGCCACCTACGTTATCCCTATGTACCCCTAATCTTCTGCCCCTAACATCGCCGACCCCTATGTTATATTTATTAACCCCTAATCTGCCCCCCACAACGTCGCCGACACCTACCTACACTTATTAACCCCTAATCTGCTGAGCGGACCTGAGCGCTACTATAATAAAGTTATTAACCCCTAATCCGCCTCACTAACCCTATCATAAATAGTATTAACCCCTAATCTGCCCTCCCTAACATCGCCGACACCTACCTTCAATTATTAACCCCTAATCTGCCGACCGGAGCTCACCGCTATTCTAATAAATTTATTAACCCCTAAAGCTAAGTCTAACCCTAACACTAACACCCCCCTAAGTTAAATATAATTTTTATCTAACGAAATAAATTAACTCTTATTAAATAAATGATTCCTATTTAAAGCTAAATACTTACCTGTAAAATAAATCCTAATATAGCTACAATATAAATTACATTTATATTATAGCTATTTTAGGATTAATATTTATTTTACAGGTAACTTTGTATTTATTTTAACCAGGTACAATAGCTATTAAATAGTTAAGAACTATTTAATAGTTACCTAGTTAAAATAATTACAAATTTACCTGTAAAATAAATCCTAACCTAAGATATAATTAAACCTAACACTACCCTATCAATAAAATAATTAAATAAACTACCTACAATTACCTACAATTAACCTAACACTACACTATCAATAAATTAATTAAACACAATTGCTACAAATAAATACAATTAAATAAACTATCTAAAGTACAAAAAATAAAAAAGAACTAAGTTACAGAAAATAAAAAAATATTTACAAACATAAGAAAAATATTACAACAATTTTAAACTAATTACACCTACTCTAAGCCCCCTAATAAAATAACAAAGACCCCCAAAATAAAAAATTCCCTACCCTATTCTAAATTTAAAAAGTTACAAGCTCTTTTACCTTACCAGCCCTGAACAGGGCCCTTTGCGGGGCATGCCCCAAGAAGTTCAGCTCTTTTGCCTGTAAAAGAAAACATACAATACCCCCCCCCCCAACATTACAACCCACCACCCACATACCCCTAATCTAACCCAAACCCCCCTTAAATAAACCTAACACTAAGCCCCTGATGATCTTCCTACCTTGTCTTCACCATGCCAGGTTCACCGATCCGTCCTGGCTCCAAGATCTTCATCCAACCCAAGCGGGGGTTGGCGATCCATAATCCGGTGCTCCAAAGTCTTCCTCCTATCCGGCAAGAAGAGGACATCCGGACCGGCAAACATCTTCTCCAAGCGGCATCTTCTATGTTCTTCCATCCGATGACGACCGGCTCCATCTTGAAGACCTCCAGCGCGGATCCATCCTCTTCTTCCGACGACTAGACGACGAATGGCGGTTCCTTTAAGGGACGTCATCCAAGATGGCGTCCCTCGAATTCCGATTGGCTGATAGGATTCTATCAGCCAATCGGAATTAAGGTAGGAATTTTCTGATTGGCTGATGGAATCAGCCAATCAGAATCAAGTTCAATCCGATTGGCTGATCCAATCAGCCAATCAGATTGAGCTCGCATTCTATTGGCTGTTCCGATCAGCCAATACAATGCGAGCTCAATCTGATTGGCTGATTGGATCAGCCAATCGGATTGAACTTGATTCTGATTGGCTGATTCCATCAGCCAATCAGAAAATTCCTACCTTAATTCCGATTGGCTGATAGAATCCTATCAGCCAATCGGAATTCGAGGGACGCCATCTTGGATGACGTCCCTTAAAGGAACCGTCATTCGTCGTCTAGTCGTCGGAAGAAGAGGATGGATCCGCGCTGGAGGTCTTCAAGATGGAGCCGGTCGTCATCGGATGGAAGAACATAGAAGATGCCGCTTGGAGAAGATGTTTGCCGGTCCGGATGTCCTCTTCTTGCCGGATAGGAGGAAGACTTTGGAGCACCGGATTATGGATCGCCAACCCCCGCTTGGGTTGGATGAAGATCTTGGAGCCAGGACGGATCGGTGATACCTGGATGGTGAAGACAAGGTAGGAAGATCTTCAGGGGATTAGTGTTAGGTTTATTTAAGGGGGTTTGGGTTAGATTAGGGGTATGTGGGTGGTGGGTTGTAATGTTGGGGGGGGGTATTGTATGTTTTTTTTTACAGGCAAAAGAGCTGAAATTCTTGGGGCATGCCCCGCAAAGGGCCCTGTTCAGGGCTGGTAAGGTAAAAGAGCTTGTAATTTTTGTATTTTAGAATAGGGTAGGGAATTTTTTATTTTGGGGGTCTTTGTTATTTTATTAGGGGGCTTAGAGTAGGTGTAATTAGTTTAAAATTGTTGTAATATTTTTCTTATGTTTGTAAATATTTTTTTATTTTCTGTAACTTAGTTCTTTTTTATTTTTTGTACTTTAGATAGTTTATTTAATTGTATTTATTTGTAGCAATTGTGTTTAATTAATTTATTGATAGTGTAGTGTTAGGTTAATTGTAGGTAATTGTAGGTAGTTTATTTAATTATTTTATTGATAGGGTAGTGTTAGGTTTAATTATAACTTAGGTTAGGATTTATTTTACAGGTAAATTTGTAATTATTTTAACTAGGTAACTATTAAATAGTTCTTAACTATTTAATAGCTATTGTACCTGGTTAAAATAATTACAAAGTTACCTGTAAAATAAATATTAATCCTAAAATAGCTATAATATAAATGTAATTTATATTGTAGCTATATTAGGATTTATTTTACAGGTAAGTATTTAGCTTTAAATAGGAATCATTTATTTAATAAGAGTTAATTTATTTCGTTAGATAAAAATTATATTTAACTTAGGGGGGTGTTAGTGTTAGGGTTAGACTTAGCTTTAGGGGTTAATAAATTTATTAGAATAGCGGTGAGCTCCGGTCGGCAGATTAGGGGTTAATAATTGAAGGTAGGTGTCGGCGATGTTAGGGAGGGCAGATTAGGGGTTAATACTATTTATGATAGGGTTAGTGAGGCGGATTAGGGGTTAATAACTTTATTATAGTAGCGCTCAGGTCCGGTCGGCAGATTAGGGGTTAATAAGTGTAGGTAGGTGTCGGCGACGTTGTGGGGGGCAGATTAGGGGTTAATAAATATAACATAGGGGTCGGCGATGTTAGGGCAGCAGATTAGGGGTACATAGGGATAACGTAGGTGGCGGCGGTTTACGGAGCGGCAGATTAGGGGTTAAAAGTGTAATGCAGGGGTCAGCGATAGCGGGGGCGGCAGATTAGGGGTTAATAAGTGTAAGGCTAGGGGTGTTTAGACTCGGGGTACATGTTAGAGTGTTAGGTGCAGACGTAGGAAGTGTTTCCCCATAGGAAACAATGGGGCTGCGTTAGGAGCTGAACGCTGCTTTTTTGCAGGTGTTAGGTTTTTTTTCAGCTCAAACAGCCCCATTGTTTCCTATGGGAGAATCGTGCACGAGCACGTTTTTGAGGCCGGCCGCGTCCGTAAGCAACTCTGGTATCGAGAGTTGTATTTGCGGTAAAAATGCTCTACGCTCCTTTTTTGGAGCCTAACGCAGCATTTGTTTGAACTCTCGATACCAGAGTTAAATTTATGGTGCGGCCAGAAAAAAGCCCGCGAAGCGTTAACAGCCCTTTTACCGCCAAACTCCAAATCTAGCCGTTAGGGTTTATTTTACAGGTAAGTATTTAGTTTTAAATAGGATTCATTTATTTAATGATGGTGTAGTGTTAGGTGTAATTGTAACTTAGGTTAGTTTTTATTTTACAGGTAAATTTCTCTTTATTTTAACTAGGTAGCTATTAAATAGTTAATAACTATTTAGTAGCTATTGTACCTAGTTAAAATAAATTGAAAGTTGCCTGTAAAATAAAAATAAATCCTAAAATAGCTACAATATAATTATTATTTATATTGTAGCTATATTAGGTTTTTTTTTAAAGGTAAGAATTTAGTTTTAAA
Organism: Bombina bombina; assembly: GCF_027579735.1. NCBI lineage: Eukaryota > Metazoa > Chordata > Amphibia > Anura > Bombinatoridae > Bombina > Bombina bombina. The sequence continues at coordinate 237,249,904 of NC_069506.1, forward strand.
TAGGATTAATTTAGTTAATAAGAGAAATATTATTTAGATTTATTTAATTAATATTTAAGTTAGGGGGGTGTTAGGGTTAGTGTTAGACTTAGGTTTAGGGGTTAATAATTTTATTACAGTGGCGGCGGTGTAGTGGGGGGCAGGATAGGGGTTAATAAATTTATTATAGGTGGCGACGGTGTAGGGGGGGGCAGATTAGGGGTTAATAAGTTTAATATAGGTTGCGGCGGGGTCCAGAAGCGGCGGTTTAGAAGTTAAACTATTTATTTAGTTGCGGCGAGGTCCGGGATCCGCAGGATAGGGGTTAATAACTTTATTATAGTTGGCGGCGGTATAAGGGGGGCAGGATAGGGGTTACTAGGTATAATGTAGGTGGCGGCGGTGTCCGGGAGCGGCGGTTTAGGGGTTAATACATTTATAAGAGTTGCGGCGGGGTCTAGGAGCGGCGGTTTAGGGGTTAATAACTTTATTTAGTTGCGGGGGGCTCCGGGGGCGCCGGTATAGGGGGTAGAACAGTGTAGTTAGTGTGGGTGCTTAGTGACAGGCTAGCAATAAAGCTGTCAAAAAGCCAAAGAGCAGCGAGATCGGATGAGTGATAATTCTCACAGTCCGCTGCTCATCGCCCCATACTTGGTGCGCAGCTTTTTGACAGCTTTATTGATAACTTAGGCAAAATAAGGTCCGCGGCGGCGATGGTAGGCGAGCTTAGGCGGGCGTATTGGGCCGGCGAAGGCAGGTAAAGTAGACAGCTTGATAACTAGGCCTCCATGTATAGAAATGAAGAGTTACTAAAAGTCCATACAGCTAAAAGAAATGAAGTTTACAAGCTGTCTTTAAATACAGCAAGCTATGTACTAGTATATACAAGGCTGAAGGAATTATATGTAAACCGGGAGGCCGAATGCAGTTGGACATATTTAGTTCAAGTTAAATTTATAGAGTTTTACTTGAGCTGAATTTCCTTTCCATCTAATAGCTTATTACTACTACTGGGAGTGAGGTGTGGAGGTTACCATTTTCTCACCTATCCAACATAGCTGCAGATCTTTAACTGTCTGCATACTTTAATACAGTATGATACACCAAATTACTAGGCTTAGTGCTCCCTTGAGTAACCTAGTTACCTATGTATCACTATATATACAGTATATATATATATATATATATATATATATATATATATATATATATATATATATATATATATATATATATCAAGAAACTCTCACAATTGACAGAGACAAAGTACCAGGGTGCAGCAATGCAAAGTATAAATATTGAACAGGTCACACTCTCTGGGATTAAGTCACAGCTACTAAGTTTAATGTGAAAGTTTTCGGAGCCTCAAAAAATGTTAAATGAAACTTGGTTGATGTGACTTAAATCCAGAGAGTGTAACCTGTTTAATATACAGTATATATATATATATATATATATATATATATACATATATATGTACACACATAACACGGGGCATCATTTGAATTTGAGTGCTAAAAAAATTATTATTTGCTTATTTCTAATGTATTATTCAGAAATGTCTATATTAGTGAGAATAAAGGAATAATATTATTTCTACTATTTTCTTACTGGCTCTGCAATAGAAAAAAAAATCCACTGGGACACCCAATTAGCCAGGATTGGACACTTCTGATGAAGACAATAAATGCATTTGCAGGAGCTTACTTACCATATTTTGCAACATATTTCAAAAATTCCCTTACTTCTTTGGCAACATCATCTATTTTTGTGTATGCTGTAACGATAACAGATGTAATGATGATTTTTATAGTCAGTAAGGGAAATATAACTACAAACAATGCAGCAAATCAGAAATCACACATATATATTTTAGACAATTTACATACGGCTAGATTACGAGTTTTGCGTTACAGCTTTTAACACTGAAAAAATGGTGATTGCAGCGTAATGGCATAGCGCATATTACGAGTTGTGTCAGTATAGCTTTACCGCAAGTATTTTAGCCTGTAAAGCAACGTCCATTCTGCACTCAAAAAAATGACATTTTTGCGTGGGTAGCGCCGGTATTACAGGTTGTGCGTTCTGGCTAAAATGCTTGCGAAACAGCCTATACCGACACGAGCCATACCACCATATGAGAGCAGTAGTTATGATTTTTGCTCAACAAAAATGTTTCACAAAACTCATAACTAAAATGTTACAAAGTACACTATTACCCATAAACTAGGTAGTAACCCTTAAACAGCCATCCTCCCGCATAGCAAGCACTATTTAAATCTTATTAACCCCTAATCTGCCGCCCACATCGCGACTATTAAATAAACCTAATAACCCCTAATCCACCGCTCCCCTACATCGCTGACACTATAATAAAGTTATTAACCACTAAACCTCCGGCCTCCCACATCGCCGCCACTAATTAAACCTATTAACCCCTAAACTGCCGGCCCCCCTATTCCAATCAGCCAATAGAATGCAAGCTCAATCCTATTGGCTGATTGGATCAGCCAATAGGATGAAAGCTCAATCCTATTGGCTGATTGCAACAGCCAATAGGATTTTTTCCCCTTTAATTCCTATTGGCTGATAGAATTCTATCAGCCAATCAGAATGTAAGGGACGCCATCTTGGATGACGCACCTTAAAGGGAAACTTAATTCATCGTTGACCATCAGAAGAAGAGGATGCTCCGCGCTGGATGTCTTGAAGATGGAGCCGCTCTGCTCCGGATGGATGACGATAGAAGATGCCGTCTGGATGAAGACTTCTGCCCGCTTGGATGAAGACTTCGGCCCGCTTGGATGAAGACTTCTGCCGGCTTCGCTGAGGACTTCTGCTGCTTGGATGAGGATGTATGTCCGGTCTTTGAAAACTGTAAGTGGATCGTCGATGGTTAGTGTTAGTTTTTTTTAAGGGTTTACTGGGTGGGTTTTAATTTTAGTTTAGGGACTTTGGGCAGAGAAAGAGCTAAATGCCCTTTTAAGGGCAATGCCCATACAAATGCCCTTTTCATGGCATTGGGGAGCTTAGGTTTTTTAGGTAGGTTTTTATTTGGGGGTGTTGGTTGTGTGGGTGGTGGGTTTTACTGTTTGGGGTGTTTTTTTTTTACAGGTAAAAGAGCTGATTTCTTTGGGGCAATGCCCCACAAAAGCCCCTTTTACGGGTCATTGGTAGTTTAGTGTAGGCTAGGGTTTTTTTTATTTTGGAGGGTCTTTTTTATTTTGATAGGGTTCTTAGATTAGGTGTAATTCTTTTCTATTTTTGGTATTTTACGGCTAGATTACGAGTCTTGCATTAGCCTTAAAAAGCAGTGCTGCTTTTTAATGCCCGCTGGTATTACGAGTCTGGCAGGTACAGGTGCACCGCTCACTTTTCTTCCGCGACTCAAGCTTACCGCAAATCACCTTACGTCAATTGCATATCCTATCTTTTTAATGGGACTTGCCTAACGCTGGTATTACGAGTCTTGGAAGAAGTGAGTGGTAGACCCTTTCCTGTCAAGACTCCTACCGCATTTAAAAGTCAGTAGTTAAGAGTTTTATGGGCTAACGCCGTAACATAAAACTCTTAACTAAAGTGCTACAAAGTACACTAACACCCATAAACGTCCTATTAACCCCTAAACCGAGGACCCTCCCCACATCGGAAACACTTAAATAAAGTTTTTAACCCCTAATCTGCCGACCGGACATCGCCGCCACTGTAATAAATATATTAACCCCTAAACCGCTGCACTCCCGCCTCGCAAACACTAGTTAAATTTTATTAACCCCCTAATCTGCCGTCCCTAACATCGCCAACACCTATCTACATTTATTAACTCCTAATCTGCTGCCCCCAACGTCGCCGCTACTATATTAAATTTATTAACCCCTAAACCTAAGTCTAACCCTAACACCCCCCTAGCTTAAATATAATTTAAATAAAACAAAATAAAATTACTAAAATTAAATAAATTAATCCTATTTAAAACTAAATACTTACCTGTAAAATAAACCCTAAGCTAGCTACAATATAACTAATAGTTACATTGTAGCTATCTTAGGGTTTATATTTATTTTACAGGCAACTTTGTATTTATTTTAACTAGGTACAATAGTTATTAAATAGTTATTAACTATTTATTAACTACCTAGTTAAAATAAGTACAAATTTACCTGTAAAATAAATCCTAATCTAAGTTACAATTACACCTAACACTACACTATCATTAAATTAGTTTACTAAATTACCTACAATTAAATAAAATAAAATAAAGTACAAAAAACAAACACTAAATTACAGAAAATAAAAAAATAATTACATTTTTTTTAAACTAATTACACCTACTCTAACCCCCCTAACAAAATAAAAAAGCCCCCCAAAATACTAAAAATTTTTTAGTATCAGCTCTTTTACCTGTAAAAAAAAATACAATACCCCCCCAACATTAAAACCCACCACCCACACTCCCAACCCTACTCTAAAACCCACCCAATCCCCCCTTAATAAAACCTAACACTACCCCCTTGAAGATCACCCTACCTTGAGCCGTCTTCACCCAGCCGGGCACAAGTGGTCCTCCAGAGGGGCAGAAGTCTTCATCCGATCCGGGCAGAAGAGGACCTCCAGACGGGCAGAAAGCTTCATCCAGGCGGCATCTTCTATCTTCATCCATCCGGAGCGGAGCGGGTCCATCTTGAAGTCATCCGACGCGGAGCATCCTCTTCTTACGACGCCTAAGACTGAATGAAAGTTCCTTTAAATGACATCATCCAAGATGGCGTCCCTTGAATTCCTATTGGCTGATAGGATTCTATCAGCCAATCGGAATTAATGTAGGAAAAATCCTATTGGCTGATGCAATCAACCAATAGAATTGAGCTTGCATTCTATTGGCTGATTGGAACAGCCAATAGAATGTGAGTTCAATCCTATAGGGCCATAAATACAAGTAGCACTTTGCTATTTCCAAACCACTTTTTTTCAAAATTAGGCATAGTTACATTGGAACACTGATATCTATTAGGAATCCCTGAATATAATAAAATGGAATCCAAAGCGCCAAAAGAGGCTGGGTCTGAAAAATTGGATTAAATCAATATTAATCTAGATACATCAATAAAAATTAAAATTTACACTTTATTTTCTTACAGGCATGGATCCATGTTACAAACAGACAATTGACATATACATAAAAACAGTTACCTTATACATAAAAACAATATAAAATTCTTATAGAATTCACGGCCGCAATTCTCTTGCAGGTGACTAGTTATAGACCTATGTGAACTGGTGTCCCAGTTGCTTATTTAGGATCTCCGTATCTGAGTTGTGATAGGAATATAAATAACAACAAAAATATCAATAAGGATAGTTAGTGTAGACTAGCGCGCTGATAGATGTTTAGAAGTATCTATCGACAAATGCAAAAAAGCAATAATAGAAATGGTGTAGATCAATATGCACTGATGTCCCAGTAGCAATTCTAAGAAGTCCGCCTATCCTTGATTGTATGGTGATGAGAAAAATATGTAAACTAGCGTGCTGATAAGTATTAAGAAAGAAGAAGAAATGCCTCGATTATACTAAGTTATGTAAGTGGTGCTTGTATGAAAACAACGTGAAATTGTGTGTTATACTTCAAGATGAACACCTTACTAGTGATAAGATTCCTTGCTTGTAATAAGTATGAAACTTCCTATAAAAACATAGTGAACGAAAAAATAATAATAAATAAATAAAAGTATAATAGTTCCAGTAAACTCCTTAATAAAAGTTAACTTCAATCAAAATAGATATAAAAACATCAACTCTGGCAGGGTGAATACACATGTGTAAAAATTTGAAAAGCAAAAAGTGTAACAAGCAAAAATGCAAAAAAATCGAAAAAAGGGTGATTGTCACTAATATCAAAGTCCTCCAAAAACAGTGTAATAATCCAAAATGTGGTATTAAATCCAACCAATCAAAACATCATATTGATAAAAAACCAGTGGCCACTGTATAAAACAAAAAAAAACACACAGAAAGGCTCTTTGTAATTTCTTGTGAAGAGATAAATCCTATGAAGAAAAAATGCCTGCTACCATAGCAGGACCGGAAAGGTATCAAGGTCTCCTCAGACGCCCGACACGTCCCAAATAACACCTAAAGTAAAGAAACAAACATACAATAGTGCAGAGCATAATACTCAAGTACAGTGTATAGAAGTAGACTCACCAGTCAACGCGTTTCAGTCTATGCTAGACCTTTTTCAAGAAAGCTTTTCTTGAAAAAGGTCTAGCATAGACCGAAATGCGTCGACTGCCAGAGTTGATGTTTTTATATCTATTTTGATTGAAGTTAACTTTTATTAAGGAGTTTACTGGAACTATTATACTTTTATTTATTTATTTATTATTATTTTTTCGTTCACTATGGCCTAGATTTGGAGTTTGGCGTTAGCCGTGAAAACCAGCGTTAGAGGCTCCTAACGCTGGTTTTAGGCAAACTCTGGTATTTGGAGTCACTCAAAAAGGGTCTAACGCTCACTTTTCAGCCGCAACTTTTCCATACCGCAGATCCCCTTACGTAAATTGCGTATCCTATCTTTTCAATGGGATTTTTCTAACTCCGGTATTTAGAGTCATGGCTGAAGTGAGCGTTAGAACTCTAACGACAAAACTCCAGCCGCAGGAAAAAAGTCAGTAGTTAAGAGCTTTCTGGGCTAACGCCGGTTCATAAAGCTCTTAACTACTGTACTCTAAAGTACACTAACACCCATAAACTACCTATGTACCCCTAAACTGAGGTCCCCCCACATCGCCGACACTCAATTAATTTTTTTTAACCCCTAATCTGCCGACCGCCAACTACGTTATCCTTATGTACCCCTAATCTGCTGCCCCTAACACCGCCGACCCTTATATTATATTTAGTAACCCCTAACCTGCCCCCCACAACGTCGCCGCCAGCTACCTACACTTATTAACCCCTAATCTGCCGACCGCAAAGCGCTGCCACCTACGTTATCCTTATGTACCCCTAATCTGCTGCCCCTAACACCGCCGACCCCTATATTATATTTAGTAACCACTAACCTGCCCCCCACAACGTCGCCGCCAGCTACCTACACTTATTAACCCCTAATCTGCCGACCGCAAAGCGCCGCCACCTACGTTATCCTTATGTACCCCTAATCTGCTGCCCCTAACACCGCCGACCCCTATATTATATTTATTAACCCCTAATCTGCCCCCCACAATGTCGCCTCCACCTGCCTACACTTATTAACCCCTAATCTGCCGACCGGACCGCACCGCTATTATAATAAAGTTATTAACCCCTAATCCGCCTCACTAACCCTATAATAAATAGTATTAACCCCTAATCTGCCCTCCCTAACATCGCCGACACCTAACTTCAATTATTAACCCCTAATCTGCCGACCGGAGCTCACCGCTATTCTAATAAATGTATTAACCCCTAAAGCTAAGTCTAACCCTAACACTAACACCCCCCCTAAATTAAATATAATTTACATCTAACGAAATTAATTAACTCTTATTAAATAAATTATTCCTATTTAAAGCTAAATACTTACCTGTAAAATAAATCCTAATATAGCTACAATATAAAGTATAATTACATTGTAGCTATTTTAGGATTAATATTTATTTTACAGGCAACTTTGTAATTATTTTAACCAGGTACAATAGCTATTAAATAGTTAAGAACTATTTAATAGTTACCTAGTTAAAATAATTACAAAATTACCTGTCAAATAAATCCTAACCTAAGTTACAATTAAACCTAACACTATACTATCATTAAATTAATTAAATAAAATACCTACAATTACCTACAATTAAACCTAACACTACACTATCAATAAATTAATTAAATACAATACCTACAATTACCTACAATTAAACCTAACACTACACTATCAATACATTAATTAAATACAAAACCTACAAATAAATACAATGAAATAAACTAACTAAAGTACAAAAAATAGAAAAGAACTAAGTTACAAAAAATAAAAAAATATCTACAAACATAAGAAAAATATTACAACAATTTAAAGCTAATTACACCTACTCTAAGCCCCCTAATAAAACAACAAAGCCCCCCAAAATAAAAAATGCCCTACCCTATTCTAAATTACTAAAGTTAAAAGCTCTTTTACCTTACCAGCCCTGAACAGGGCCCTTTGCGGGGCATGCCCCAAGAAGTTCAGCTCTTTTGCCTGTAAAAAAAACATACAATACCCCCCCCCCAACATTACAACCCACCACCCACATACCCCTAATCTAACCCAAACCCCCCTTAAATAAACCTAACACTAAGCCCCTGAAGATCTTCCTACCTTGTCTTCACCATACCAGGTTCACCGATCGGTCCTGAAGAGCTCCTCCAATGTCCTGATCCAAGCCCAAGTGGGGGGCTGAAGATGTCCATGATCCGGTAGAAGTCTTCATCCAAACGGGGCAGAAGAGGTCTTCCATCCGATTGAAGTCTTCATCCAGGCGGCATCTTCTATCGACATCCATCTGGAACGGAGCGGCAGCATCCTAAAGACCTCCGACGCGGAACATCCATCCTGGCCGACGACTGAACGACGAATGACAGTTCCTTTAAATGACGTCATCCAAGATGGCGTCCTTCGAATTCCGATTGGCTGATAGGATTCTATCAGCCAATCGGAATTAAGGTAGGAATATTCTGATTGGCTGATGGAATCAGCCAATCAGATTTAGCTTGCATTCTATTGGCTGATCGGAACAGCCAATAGAATGCGAGCTCAATCTGATTGGCTGATTGGATCAGCCAATCGGATTGAACTTGATTCTGATTGGCTGATTCCATCAGCCAATCAGAATATTCCTACCTTAATTCCGATTGGCTGTTAGAATCCTATCAGCCAATCGGAATTCGAGGGACGCCATCTTGGATGACGTCATTTAAAGGAACCGTCATTCGTCGTTCAGTCATCGGCCAGGATGGATGTTCCGCGTCGGAGGTCATCAGGATGCTGCCGCTCCATTCCAGATGGATGTCGATAGAAGATGCCGCCTGGATGAAGACTTCAATCGGATGGAAGACCTCTTTTGCCCCGCTTGGATTAAGACTTCTACCGGATCATGGACATCTTCAGCCCCCCGCTTGGGCTTGGATCAGGACATCGGAGGAGCTCTTCAGGACCGATCGGTGAACCTGGTATGGTGAAGATAAGGTAGGAAGATCTTCAGGGGCTTAGTGTTAGGTTTATTTAAGGGGGGTTTGGGTTAGATTAGGGGTATGTGGGTGGTGGGTTGTAATGTTGGGGGGGGGGTATTGTATGTTTTTTTTACAGGCAAAAGAGCTGAACTTCTTGGGGCATGCCCCGCAAAGGGCCCTGTTCAGGGCTGGTAAGGTAAAAGAGCTTTTAACTTTAGTAATTTAGAATAGGGTAGGGCATTTTTTATTTTGGGGGGCTTTGTTGTTTTATTAGGGGGCTTAGAGTAGGTGTAATTAGTTTAAAATTGTTGTAATATTTTTCTTATGTTTGTAGATATTTTTTTATTTTTTGTAACTTAGTTCTTTTTTATTTTTTGTACTTTAGTTAGTTTATTTCATTGTAGTTATTTGTAGATATTGTATTTAATTAATGTATTGATAGTGTAGTGTTAGGTTTAATTGTAGGTAATTGTAGGTATTGTATTTAATTAATTTAATGATAGTATAGTGTTAGGTTTAATTGTAACTTAGGTTAGGATTTATTTGACAGGTAATTTTGTAATTATTTTAACTAGGTAACTATTAAATAGTTCTTAACTATTTAATAGCTATTGTACCTGGTTAAAATAATTACAAAGTTGCCTGTAAAATAAATATTAATCCTAAAATAGCTACAATGTAATTATAATTTATATTGTAGCTATATTAGGATTTATTTTACAGGTAAGTATTTAGCTTTAAATAGGAATAATTTATTTAATAAGAGTTAATTAATTTCGTTAGATTTAAATTATATTTAATTTAGGGGGGTGTTAGTGTTAGGGCTAGACTTATCTTTAGGGGTTAATACATTTATTAGAATAGCGGTGAGCTCCGGTCGGCAGATTAGGGGTTAATAATTGAAGTTAGGTGTCGGCGATGTTAGGGAGGGCAGATTAGGGGTTAATACTATTTATTATAGGGTTAGTGAGGCGGATTAGGGGTTAATAACTTTATTATAGTAGCGCTCAGGTCCGCTCGGCAGATTAGGGGTTAATAAGTGTAGGCAGGTGGAGGCGACGTTGTGGGGGGCAGATTAGGGGTTAATAAATATAATATAGGGGTCGGCGATGTTAGGGCAGCAGATTAGGGGTACATAGGGATAATGTAAGTAGCGACGATGTCCGGAGCGGTAGATTAGGGGTTAATAATAATATACAGGGGTCAGCGATAGCGGGGGCGGCAGAATAGGGGTTAATAAGTGTAAGGTTAGGGGTGTTTAGACTCGGGGTACATGTTAGAGTGTTAGGTGCAGACGTAGGAAGTGTTTACGCATAGCAAACAATGGGGCTGCGTTAGGAGCTGAACACGGCTTTTTTGCAGGTGTTAGGGTTTTTTTCAGCTCAAACAGCCCCATTGTTTCCTATGGGGGAATCGTGCACGAGCATGTTTTTGAGGCTGGCCGCTTGCGTAAGCAACTCTGGTATCGAGAGTTGAAGCTGCGTTAAATATGCTCTACACTCCTTTTTTGGAGCCTAACGCAGCCTTTATGTGGACTCTCAATACCAGAGTTATTTTTATGGTGCGGCCAGAAAAAAAACGGCGTTAGCTACGCGGGTCCTTACCGACAAAACTCTAAATCTAGCCGTATGTTTTTATAGGAAGTTTCATACTTATTACAAGCAAGGAATCTTATCACTAGTAAGGTGTTCATCTTGAAGTATAACACACAATTTCACGTTGTTTTCATACAAGCACCACTTACATAACTTAGTATAATCGAGGCATTTCTTCTTCTTTCTGAATACTTATCAGCACGCTAGTTTACATATTTTTCTCATCACCATACAATCAAGGATAGGCGGACTTCTTAGAATTGCTACTGGGACATCAGTGCATATTGATCTACGCCATTTCTATTATTGCTTTTTTGCATTTGTCGATAGATACTTCTAAACATCTATCAGCGCGCTAGTCTACAATAACTATCCTTATTGATATTTTTGTTGTTATTTATATTCCTATCACAACTCAGATAAGGAGATCCTAAATAAGCAACTGGGACACCAGCTCACATAGGTCTATAACTAGTCACCTGCAAGAGAATTGCAGCCGTGAATTCTATAAGAATTTTATATTGTTTTTATGTATAAGGTAACTGTTTTTATGTATATGTCAATTGTCTGTTTGTAACATGGATCCATGCCTGTAAGAAAATAAAGTGTAAATTTTAATTTTTATTGATGTATCTAGATTAATATTGATTTAATCCAATTGTTCAGACCCAGCCTCTTTTGGCGCTTTGGATTCCATTTTTATTCTATTAATCCCTTATTGACTACTAGGAGTCAATCTCCAGAGCCAGGGTCTTTTGAGGCAGGCGCTTAGTGTACCCCCTACTGTTACTAGGAATCCCTGAATATCCCTTGACATGTATATATTTTATTTTAGAAGAAAACCAAAGTAATGATCTAGGCCCATGTTGGTATATTTCATTCCACCATTTCACCACCAAATGCGATCAAATAAAAAAATTGTTCACTTTTTCACAAATATTTTCACAAACTTTAGGTTTCTCACTGAAATAATTTACAAACAGCTTGTGCAATTATGGCACAAATGGTTGTAAACGCTTCTTTGGGATCAGAAATAGCAGACATATATGACTTTGGCTTTGCTTTTTGGTAATTAGAAGGCCGCTAAATGCTACTGTGCACCACACATGTATGATGCCCAGCAGTGAAGGGGTTAATGAGAGAGCTTGTAGGGAGCTTGTAGGGTTAATTTTAGCTTTAGTGTAATGTAGTAGACAACCCAAAGTATTGATCTAAGCCAATTGTGGTATATTTCATGCCACCATTTCACCGCTAAATGCGATCAAATAAAATAAATTGTTCACTTTTTCACAAATTTTAGGTTTCTCACTGAAATGATTTACAAACAGCTTGTGCAATTATGGCACAAATGATTGTAAATGCTTTTCTGGAATCCCCTTTGTTCAGAAATAGCAGACATATATGGCTTTGGCGTTGCTTTTTGGTAATTAGAAGGCCGCTAAATGCCGCTGCGCATCCAACGTGTATTATGTTTAGCAGTGAAGGGGTTAATTAGGTTAGGTAGCTTGTAGGGAACTTGCAGGGTTAATTGTAGCTTTAGTGTAGAGCTCAGCCTCCCACCTGACACATCACACCCCCTGATCCCTCCTAAACAGCTCTCTTCCCTCCCCCACCCCACAATTGTCCCTGTCATCCTTAGTACTGGCAGAAAGTCTGCCAGTACTAAAATAAAAGTTTTTGGGGTTTTTGGGGGGTATTTAAAAAAAAAAGTCTGCTGTGTAGGATCCCCCCTTAGCCAGTACCCAGTACCAAGTTTGAAATAAAATATGTTTTATTTTTATTTTTTATTATAGAAATATTGAATGTTTTCTGTAGTGTAGCTGCCCCCCTGTCAGAGTTTTCTCCCTGTTGTGTTTGCCATGTGCTGCTGGCAGCCATTTTACTCACCTCTCTTCCTGACTATGGTGCATTGTGGGGGATGCTGCTCATTTACTGCACTTCCTTTTATGGCCAGACTGGTGTGCATCATCCATGTGAGACAGGATGCAGTCTCAGAATTGTGATGTCATCTTATTTAAAGGGCCTCTGTTCAGTATGCTTTGCCTTTGCGTTGTCTTAGACCTGTTTGTGAGAGCTCCTGTGTATTACCTGGCTGCCTGACGTCCTTCCTGGTTCCTGATCCCTGGCTTGTTCCTGACTCTGCTGTTTCCTTGTTCCTGATTCTGGCTCGTCTGACTATTCGCTTTGGCTCCTGACTCGGCTCGTCTGACTACCAGCTCTGGTTTTGACTCCTGGCTTGTTATTTGACTTGTGGACTTTTTATTATTTTTTGCTATTAATAAAGGTGTGATTATTTTTGCACGTCTCATCTCAGTCTGTTTCCTGGCACCCTGACATTACGCAAAGGCCATGAATCCTGATGGTGCTAATAGTCCACCTTTACCTGCCATAATTTCCAGGATGGATGAACAGGATCACCGCTTGGATCAATTTGCACTAGCCCTGCAAACCCTGCTGACTCACACTGCACATTTGGACCATAGTGTCCCGCAAGTTATGGCTGCTCCTGTTTCCGCTGCTGCACCTAGTCCTACCAGGAGCATGTCCAGTTCTGCACCTCTACCTCAGCAATATGGAGGCGATCCTATTTAGTGCAGAGGGTTTTTGAACCAGGTGGGCATTTTCTTTGAGATGTTACCTCAGGCGTTTCCCTCTGACAGAGCTAAGGTGGGATTTCTCATCTCGTTACTCTCTGACACAGCTCTTGCCTGGGCTAATCCCTTGTGGGAGACTAATAAACCTGTGATTTCAAATTACCCTGAATTTGTGGCCTCTTTTCAAAGGGTATTTGATGTTCCGGCTCGCTCCTTCTCTGCTGCTAAATGACTCATGTCCATTCAGCAAGGTACAAGATCTGTTGCTCAGTATGCTTTTGAGTTCCGTACGCTTGCCACAGAGGTAGGTTGGAACAATGAAGCCCTTGTTGCCGCCTTCTTTCATGGGCTCTCTGATGCGATTAAAGACGAAGTTGCTGCCAGAGATTTACCAGAGGATCTAGAGGCATTTGTGTCTTTTTTTATCCTAATTGACATCAGACTCAGAGAGAGGCCCTCTTTCAAGGACCGCTTGCGGAAGCCTCCTGTTCCGTTGTCTCCTACTTGTTCATTACCACCCATGCCTCCCTCTTCTCCCATGCCTCCTGGTCCCAAGTCACCAGGTACTGCTGAGCTGATGCAGCTGGGATTCATGCGTCTCTCCGTGGCGGAGAGGGTCTTTAGGAGGAGGGAGGGGCTTTGCCTCTATTGTTGGTTACAGGGCCACCTTTTGAAGTCTTGTCCTACACAGCCAGGAAACGCTCACACCTAAGGTCCTGTCGGGGGCAGACCTTGGGTGGTTTATCCTCGTCCCCGGAACCACTTAAGGAGAAACCTTTGGTCACGGTTGTCCTTTCCTGGGTGGACTCCTCCATAGTCACTCAGGCTCTTGTTGACTCCGGTGCTGCGGGCTATTTCATTGACAGTGCTTTTGTATCAAAGCACTCCATTCCTGTTTTGCCTCGGTCCGTTCCGCTTGCTATTGAGGCCATTGATGGCAGGCACCTTCAGCCCGCACTCGTTACGAAACTGCTCCGTTGTTCATGGCTGTTGGGGCTCTCCATTTTGAAACCCTCCAGTTCCAGGTGATAAACTCTCCACATTTTCCAGTTGTTCTGGGTTATCCCTGGCTCCAAAAGCACAATCCCAGTCTCGACTGCCGCAGGTCCGAAATTTTGTCGTGGTCCTTGCAATGTATTTCCACTTGTCTTCAGAAACCAATTAAAGTCTTGTGCACTTCTTCGGTATCTCAATTGCCAGAGGAGTACCGAGAGTTCCTAGATGTGTTTGACAAGGTGCGTGCCGGTACGTTGCCTCCTCACCGGTCTTACGATTGTGCCATAGACCTGCAACCCGGAGCCATTCCTCCTCGGGGCCGGGTGTTCCCTCTGTCTGTTACAGAGAATTGTGCTATGGAGGAGTATGTTGCCGATGCTCTGTGGTGGGGGATCATCCGCAAATCCTGCTCTCCTTCAGGGGCTGGCTTCTTCTTTGTGAAGAAAAAGGGTGGCGAGTTAAGACCATGTATCGATTATAGGGGTCTTAATCGTCTTACCATTAAGAATGCTTACCCTATTCCGCTTATTACAAACTCTTTGACCACCTCAAGGGAGCTAAGGTCTTTAATAAACTTGATTTCAGAGGAGCGTACAATCTCGTTAGAATTAAGGAGGGCCACGAATGGAAAACAGCATTTAACACCAGGAGCGGGCATTATGAGTATCTTGTAATACCCTTTGGCCTATGTAATGCTCCTGCTGTTTTTCAGTAATTTATTAATGATGTCCTACGAGATATGTTGCAACAGTGTGTTGTGGTGTACTTAGACGACATCCTTATACACTCACCCACACTTGAGGCTCATCGTTCTGATGTTACATGGGTTCTTCAGAGACTACGCGAGAACGGCATGTTTTGTAAACTCGAGAAATGTGAGTTCCATCAGACTCAAGTAACCTTCCTAGGTTATGTTATCTCCGTTGCAGTGTTCTCCATGGATCCTGACAAGTTATCTGCAGTTCTGCAGTGGCCTCGCCCAGTTGGTCTTCGGTCTATTCAACGTTTTTTGGGGTTTGCCAATTACTATAGAAAGTTTATTAAAAACTTTTCTTCTTTGGTCAAACCTATCACGGACATGACCCGTAAAGAGAATGATCCACTCCATTGGTCACCTACTGCCATTAAGGCCTTTGATAGTCTTAAGAATGCCTTTGCTGACACTCCAGTTCTGGCTCATCCTAACCATGTCCTGCCTTTTGTTCTTGAGGTTGAAGGTTGATGCGTCTGAGACTGGAGTAGGTGCCCTCTTGTTCCAACGTCCTACGCCTGACGGTTCCTTGCATCCATGTGGTTTCTTCTCTAAGAAATTGTCTCCAGTGGAGTGCAATTATGAAATTGCCGTCAGGGAATTACTGGCCATAATTTTGGCACTTAAGGAATGGAGGCATCTTCTCGAGGGTACTAGCGTGCCAGTGCTCATTCTTACTGACCACAAGAATTTAACTTATCTATCTGAACCAAAACGTTTGTCGCCCCGACAGGCCAGATGGGCGCTATTTTTGTCTTGGTTTAATTATGTGGTCTCCTACCTGCCGGGTAGTAAGAATGTTATGCTGATGCTCTCTCTCGACAATTTTCGCCTCTATCCAAGGAGGAGTCTGTACCTACTCCTGTTATACCTCCTGACCATATTTTGACTACCATACGTACTAATTTGACTTCTCCCTTGGGGGAGGAGATCCTGGCTGCACAAACCAATGCACCTCCTGAGAAACCTAGTGGTAAGTGTTTTGTTCCTGAGAATCTTCTAACTAAACTTTTGCACACTTACCACTATCCTAAAGCCGCAGGTCACCCAGGCAAGAACCAAATGATTTGGTCTGTCACTCGACAATTCTGGTGGACAGGTCTTCGTTCTGATGTTGCTGCATATGTTGCCTCCTGCTCAGTTTGTGCACAGAATAAGACTCCTCAATGTCTTCCTGTGGGTCTTCTTCAACCTATTGCTAATGGTGAGTGTCATTGGACACATCTTTCCATGGACTTCATTGTTGAGCTCCCTGTTTCCAATGGCAATACTGTTATCCTTATGGTGGTTGACCGTTTTTCTAAAATGTCACATTGCATTCCCTTGAAGCTGCCTACCGCTCAGGAGCTTGCTTCAATTTTTGCCCGGGAGGTCTTCCGTTTACATGGGTTACCCAAGGAGATAGTTTCGCACCGGGGGAGCCAGTTTGTCGCCAGATTTTGGTGTTCCTTTTGTGCTCAAATGGGGATCCAGCTTTCCTTCTCCTCGGCATATCACCCTCAATCCAATGGGGCTGCGGAACGGTCTAATCAAGCTCTGGAGCAGTTCCTCCATTGCTATGTCTCAGATCATCCACAATAATTGGTCTGAACTGTTACCTTGGGCAGAGTTTGCTCATAATAGTGCTATTAATGCTTCCTCCAAGTTATCCCCGTTCATGGTGAATTATGGGTTTCAACCATCCTTGTTGCCCGATTCATTCATGTCTCAGGGTATTCCGGCTTTGGAGGAACATCTCCGGCTACATCATTCCACGTGGGTGCAGATTCAGGATTGCCTTCATCGTTCTATGCAGCGCCAAAAGTTCCAGGCTAATCGTAGGCGTCTGCCCGTACCTTCCTACCAGGTTGGTGAGAGAGTTTGGTTGTCCTCCCGCAACTTGAACCTTCGTGTGCCTTCCAATAAATTGGCTCCCCATTATGTTGGTCCTTTTCGAATACTCCAACGGGTTAATCCTGTGGCCTACGCTCTTGACCTTCCTCCTGCTATGTGCATCTCCAATGTTTTTCATGTCTCCCTCTTGAAACCATTGGTTTGTAATCGGTTTACCACTGTGTTGCCTCGTCCCCGTCCTATCTTTGTTGACAACCATGAGGAGTATGAGGTCAGCAGCATTATTGACTCTCGTATGTCCAGGGGCCGTGTACAGTATTTGGTTCACTGGAGGGGCTACGGTCCGGAGGAGCGTTCTTGGGTTCCCTCCTCTGATGTTCATGCTCCCGCCCTCCTCTGTGCCTTCCATGCCAGTTTCCCCAATAAGCCTTTTGTCCTCCCACGGGGGAGGGGTCGTTGAGGAGAGGGTACTGTCAGGGGTTTCTCCCTGTTGTGTTTGCCATGTGCTGCTGGCAGCCATTTTACTCACCTCCTGACTATAGTGCATTGTGAGGGATGCTGCTCATTTACTGCACTTCCTTTTATGGCCAGACTGGTGTGCATCATCCATGTGAGACAGGATGCAGTCTCAGAATTGTGATGTCATCACTTATTATTTAAAGGGCCTCTGTTCAGTATGCTTTGCCTTTGTGTTGTCTCAGACCTGTTTGTGAGAGTTCCTGTGTATTACCTGGCTGCCTGACGTCCTTCCTGGTTCCTGATCCCTGGCTTGTTCCTGACTCTGCTGTTTCCTTGTTCCTGATTCCGGCTCGTCTGACTATTCGCTTTGGCTTCTGACTCGGCTCGTCTGACTACCAGCTCTGGTTTTGACTCCTGGCTTGTTATTTGACTTGTGGACTTTTTATTATTTTTTGCTATTAATAAAGGTGTGATTATTTTTGCACTTCTCATCTCAGTCTGATTTCTGGCACCCTGACACCCCTCCCTCAACATCCAACCCCTCAACCTCTCCCAGATCCCTTAATTTTAAATTCCCACCCTCCCTAGTCCTCTCTCCCACCTTACTCATGCCATATTGTCCCATAGTGTAGGGTTCCCACCCGCACACAATCCCACCCCCCTCCTTCACCGATGGCCGCCCACCTGCCTCCCTGCATCAGCTCCCACCCACCAAAGATCACGGCCATCGATGGCCGATGCAGAGAGGGCCACAGAGTGTCTCTCTCTGCATCGGACTGCTAGAAAGTGTTATTGCAGGATGCCTCAATATCGATATCAATAACATGAAAGCAGCTGGAAGTGATCAGGATCGCTTCCACCGCTTTCAAAGACGAAGGACGTTTGGGGTACGTCCTCGGTCATTAACTGCATTTTTTTGCAGGATGTACCCCATACGTTGTTAATCGTTAAGGGGTTAAATTGAAAACTGGGTACTGGCAGACAGCTGCCAGTGCCCAAAATGGCTGCAAATAGGTAGAGGGGGAGGGTTAGAAAGCTGTTTGGGGGGGATCAGGGAGGTTGGGGGCTAAGGAAGGATTCTACAAGGCAGAATATATATTTTTGGGAGGGATCAGGGGATGGGATATGTCAGGTGGGAGGCTGATCTCTACACTAAAATTAACCCTACAAGCTCCCTAATTAACCCTTTCACTACTGGGCATAATACAAGTGTGGTGCGCAGCGGCATTTAGCGCCTTCTAATTAACAAAAAGCAACGCCAAAGCCATATATGTCTGCTATTTCTGAACAAAGGGGATCCCAGAGAAGCATTTACAACCATTTGTGCCATAATTGCACAAGCTGTTTGTAAATAATTTCAGTGAGAAACCTAAAGTTTGTGAAAACGTTTGTGAAAAGTGAACATTTTTTTTTATTTTATCGCATTTGGCGGTGAAATGGTGGCATGAATTATACCAAAATGGGTCTAGATCAATACATTGTGTTGTCTACTAAAAAAATATATACATGTCAAGGGATATTCAGGGATTCCTGACAGATATCAGTGTTCCAATGTAACTATCGCTAATTTTGAAAAAAAAAAATGGTTTGGAAATAGCAAAGTGCTACTTGTATTTATTGCCCTATAACTTGCAAACAAAAGCAAAGAACATGTAAACATTGGGTATTTCTAAACTCAGGACAAAATTTGGAAACTATTTAGAAGGGTTGTTTTTTTGTGGTTGTAGATGTGTAACAGATTTTGGGGGGTCAAAGTTAGAAAAAGTGTGTTATTTTCAATTTTTTCATCATATTTTAGATTTTTTTATAGTAAATTATAAGATATGATAAAAATAATGGTATTTTCAGAAAGTCCATTTAATGGCAAGAAAACAGTATATAATATGTGAGGGTACAGTAAATGAGTAAGAGGAATATTACATACTAAACACAAACACGGCAGAAATGTAATAATAGCCGTGGTCTCAAACAGTCAGAAAATTAAAAAGAGCTGTGGTCACTAAGGGGTTAAACCTAACATAACTATTCTAATAAAATAAAAAAATACTACCAATTAAAAAATCTAAATTACAAAAAAAACTAACATTACGAAAAAAATAAAAAATCTCAAATTACTAAAATTAATTAACACAAAATTATGAAAAATAAAAACCACTAAACTTACAAAAAATAATAAACAAAATTATCAACAAAAAAAACAATTACACCTAATCTAATAGCCCTATAAAAATAAAATGCCCCCCTCAAATAAAAACACCCCCTAGCCTACAATAAACTACCAATATCCCTTAAAAGGGCCATTTGTAGGGCATTGCCTTAAGTTAAGCTTTTACCTGTAAAAAAAATACAAAGTCCCCCAACAATAAAACCCACCACCCAACCAACCCCCAAAATAAAAAACCTAACTCTAAAAAAAACCTAAGTTACCTATTGCCCCTAAAGGGGCATTTGTATGGGCATTGCCCTTAAAAGGGCATTCAGCTCTTTTAAAAAAAGCCCAAAGTCCTAATCTAAAAAAAAACACCCAAAAAAATGAAAAAAAAACTAACACTAACCCTAGAATAATATCTACTCACGGTCCCTGAATTCCGGACATCCATCTCCATCCAGGTGGTGAGAAGTCTTCATCCTGGTGGCAATATCTTCATCCATCCCAGGGGCATCTTCTATCTTCATTCAGGTGGCGCGGAGCGGAGCCATCCTTGAAGCCGAAGACATCCTGCGCGGAGCGTCTTTTTCATACAATCACCGCCGTACACTGAAGTTGAATGCAAGATAGCCATTTCAAAATGGCGTACCTTACATTCCTATTGGCTGATTTGATTCTTCAAATTCAAATCAGCCAATAGGATGAGAGCTTCTGAAATCCAATTGGCTGTTTAAAACAGCCAATAGGATGAGAGCTACTGAAATCTTATTGGCTGATTTGAACAGGTAACAGGTACGTTTTTATTTATTTTAAGATAGTTATATTGTAATTTTAATTTAAAGTTAGGGGGCTGGCAGTTTAAATAAATAGGGTAAATAGGTTTATTTAGTAGTGGCGATGTACGGGGCCGGAGGTTTAGGGGTTAATAGGTTTATTTAGTAGCGGCGATGTGGGTAGCCAGAGGTTTAGTGGTTATTAACTTTATTATAGTGTCAGCAATGTTGGGTAGTGGCAGAATAGGGGTTAATAATTTTATTATAATTGCAGCAATGTTGGGGAGCGGCGGAATAGGGGTTAATAACTTTTATTAGTGTCGGCGATGTCGGGAGCGGCAGATTAGGGGTTAATAACTTTATTTAGGTGTCGGCAATGTCGGTGGCGGCAGATTAGGGGTGTTAAGACTAGGGGTTTATGTTAGGGTGTTAGGTTTAAACGTAATTTGTTTTTCCCCATAGACATCAATAGGGCTGCGTTACGGAGATTTTTCATTCTGCGATCGTAGGTGTTAGTGTTTTTCTAACACTCTCTCCCCATTGATGTCTATGGGGGAAAGTTTGCACGAGCACCTCAAAGCATCCCTTGGATTTTGTACGGTATGAAGCTTAACGCCACCATATCGCACGCACAGGGAGGCTTTTCACTAGCTCATAATGGCAACACTATGGAGAGCTCAATAACGCATCTTTTTTGGTGTTAGTTTCGCACCCTGTTTAGCGCAAAACTCGTAATCTAGGTGATATTTAGCTATTTATTCATAATAACTACACCTAATATAATACAGGAATACATGAAGCTAACGTGTTGCTATGCTTATGTGAACTTTATTCAGTAACAGATCATTAGAATTTTGATGGTGCTTTTCAGACTAACAGATATTTGTGTGAATGTTGTGGTTTGATACTTACAAATACAAAGTATTATACAACCTTTTAAGTAACCACAATGCTTTAAAAAGCATTGGGATGGCGCTAAGATAAGTATCTTAGCATAAAAAAAGCTGTAGAACTGACAGAACTTCTCCTGTATAAACATATAAATCCTCAATTTTAGGTCTAGAATACAAATAGAGAGCTAGAATATAAATAGAGCGCAACCAATATCGCAGGGTATGTTATCCTTATCACGACCCTGTGCTCAGAATAGAACACAATTTGGTATTACAAGTTAGTGGTAAAAAAAAATGTTTACTAGAAAATGTTAACGCGGCCGACCCTAAACTTTGAATGGATAGTGCAGAATGCGCTATTATAGCTTATATTACAAGTGGTGAGTTAAGTGTTGCGCTCGAGTGCCTGGAACAGCACTTTTGGAGACCTGAAGTAAAGTGTTAATGCTTGAATATATGCATAATAAAACATAATAATAATAATATATAGAAATAAACGGCTAGATTACGATGTTACAAACTGCTATTTGTAACTGGCCCTTTAAATGGAAAATTGCCCTGCTTCCCTGGATTGTGGAGAAGCCTATTTGCCAGCCTCCTTCCTCATGACTATGGCCCCTGGAAGATTGTGCCCCTGAAAACGTATTAACTTTTATTGGGTGTGTATGGCCCTTTAAGAACCGTCTGGGGACATATTGTGACTTTGGTGAACAATGCCCCCTTTAAGACTATGTCCCCAGAACTGTAAAATAACTTGTCCCTGGCTTTCTCCCACTTGGTTCAGTAAATAGGGCTTACTGAACCAAGTACCACACAGGCAGAGTGTTCCACAGAAAGGGAGCACTGTTACAAAAGCATTAGTTTTCATTGTGTGCCATTAAGTGCTATGTGACAGACCCTTCGGTCAGAACTAAAGAGTTAACTTTGTTCAGCTTCAAGAAGCTAGTTTCTAAATACAAGTTTGCTGGCATCAGCTCTAATTAAGTTTAGTGATAAACATTCCCATTGTCTAATCACCTCCAGAGTCAGACTGCTAGTGATAAGATGGACTGCATTGTTTTCTTGTGTGTAACTTGTTATCTGCTGAAGTAATGTAATTCTATGGTGGCCTGTCAAAGGGCATTGTCTCTCTATCTAAATGTACCAAATGTGTGATTGGGGATTTTATGCCTCCCCCTGAGAGTGCCCTTTTTTGCATGTAACCTCAATAAAAAGCAGGCTGGGTGTTCCAGCAGCATCTCAGACCTTTTCTGACCCTCTAACTTGCAGCATTGACTCATGTTTGTAGGGGACAGCTATAATCACTACAGGGATTGCTATGCTCTTCATACTCCCTTAGCTACTGAGCTCTTGTAAGAGCTCTTGTTCCTGATCCTGCTTCACTCTACAGAAGGAAGAGGTTCACCTACTGGAGCCTGGTCGTAGGTCCAGGGCGCAGAGCAGACGGCAAGATACCAGCCCAGCAGCGGTGGTTCGTAGAGTCTGCAGTACTTATGGTGGCTACGCAGCAGTTATGGTGTCTACAGTGCTGATGATCCTTTGGTGAGCGCTAGGAGCATCCTTTTCTACGGTCCAACTTCCAGCCCGCCTGGAGGCAACCGTAACATTTGGCGGCAGCGGTGGGATGGCGTCCTAGCGCAAGGAGCAGCACCCCAACAGCACTGGTATCGTATGAGAGTTATTGAGGGCACCGCTAGCCACTGCGCAGCGTCCCTACCTACAGCAGCATGGAGCTGACAAGACACTGGTCAGAACCCTGTGAAGAGAACCTCAACCGAATCCATCGCTATGAGGGCGCTGATTTCGTTCCAGAGGTAAAGAGGCGGCTAGTCCGATATGGTCCAGACCCTGCGCAGGAGGTAGTCAGTCGAATCATCCGGGAATTGGATACTGAGAACGAAGCGGCACGAGCCTTTGAGCGCCAACTGTGGAGTTTGAGGGTATGGACACCTGGTCTCCAGCGAGAAAGTGAGTTACAGGGAGAGGAGAGCAGCGACCTCCCTCCCCAGCGGCAGTATACCGTGCAGAGGGAAGAGACAACCGGTCTCCTTCCCCAACCCCAACCAGAGATACCCGAGGCAGCAGGCCTCATAGACTGGTCCTGGGAGGACCCCCAGCCGGCAGGTGGAGATGGGACCGCAGTCTCTCTACCGGCCCCACAGGGATGCTGGGCAGGCGGCCCAGATCCCCAGCGACAGACCCAGCTACAGGGAGGGGAGAGCATCGACCTCCCTCCCCAGCCGGAGTGTGCCTTCCAGGGAGAGGAGACAACCGGTCTCTCTCCCCAGCCGCAGCATGTTCCACAGGGAGCAGAGAGCATCGACCTCCCTTCCCAATGGCCGCCGGAGTATCAGGAGGAGGAGGTAAGCCAATCTCCCCCTCCCCAGCTAACTCCTAACTTGGGCCCAGGGTTAACAGTGGAGATATTAACCCCCACTGACCCCCACGTTCCCTTTGCCACCGGGCAGGACTATGCCCCAATTCCCCCAGCAGAAGAGCTGGCACCAGGACAGAGCTCTGCTGGCCTCTGCCCTACAGACCCCCTTGTTACAGGATTGGCCTGCAAACCCCTCACCCCAGCAGAAGAGCTGGCACCAGGGCAGAGTGCCGCTGGCCTCTGCCCCCCAAGTACCACCAGCTATTTGCCCAGCTGTGCCAGGAAGGCCGAGGATGCTACACTTTCATCCTACAACCTGGAACCTACAGGCCAGTACTACTTATTGTGGGGGGGCTACTTTGCTGCTAATGTTTATTTGTGGGTGGGTTGCGAGACTAACTTAGGCACTGATCGACAGAAGGTCAGGTGCCTGGTTAGTCTCCCTCCAAAAGGGGAGATATGTTACAAACTGCTATTTGTAACTGGCCCTTTAAATGGAAAATTGCCCTGCTTCCCTGGATTGTGGAGAAGCCTATTTGCCAGCCTCCTTCCTCATGACTATGGCCCCTGGAAGATTGTGCCCCTGAAAACGTATTAACTTTTATTGGGTGTGTATGGCCCTTTAAGAACCATCTGGGGACATATTGTGACTTTGGTGAACAATGCCCCCTTTAAGACTATGTCCCTGGACCTGTAAAATAACTTGTCCCTGGCTTTCTCCCACTTGGTTCAGTAAATAGGGCTTACTGAACCAAGTACCACACAGGCAGAGTGTTCCACAGAAAGGGAGCACTGTTACAAAAGCATTAGTTTTCATTGTGTGCCATTAAGTGCTATGTGACAGACCCTTCAGTCAGAACTAAAGAGTTAACTTTGTTCAGCTTCAAGAAGCTAGTTTCTAAATACAAGTTTGCTGGCATCAGCTCTAATTAAGTTTAGTGATAAACATTCCCATTGTCTAATCACCTCCAGAGTCAGACTGCTAGTGATAAGATGGACTGCATTTTCTTGTGTGTAACTTGTTATCTGCTGAAGTAATGTAATTCTATGGTGGCCTGTCAAAGGGCGTTGTCTCTCTATCTAAATGTACCAAATGTGTGATTGGGGATTTTATGCCTCCCCCTGAGAGTGCCCCTTAGCTACTGAGCTCTTGTAAGAGCTCTTGTTCCTGATCCTGCTTCGCTCTACAGAAGGAAGAGGTTCACCTACTGGAGCCTGGTCATAGGTCCAGGGCGCAGAGCAGACAGCGAGATACCAGCCCAGCAGCGGTGGTTCGTAGAGTCTGCATTACTTATGGTGGCTACGCAGCAGTTATGGTGTCTACGGTGCTGATGATCCTTTGGTGAGCGCTAGGAGCATCCTTTTCTACGGTCCAACTTCCAGCCAGCCTGGAGGCAACCGTAACATACGAGTTTTGCATTATGAGTAAAAAGCAGCGTTAAGGCTTATAACGCTGCTTTTTTACTACCGCAGGTAGTCATCGTAAGAATAGGATGCTCCACGCCGGATGTCTTGAAGATGGACCCGCTCCGCTCCGCGCCGGATGGATTAAGATAGAAGATGCCGTCTGGATGAAGACCTCTGCCCATCTGGAGGACCACTTCTCCCGGCTTGAATGAAGACTTCTCCCGTCTTCGTTGAGGACTTCTTGCCGCTTGGATGAAGACTTCTACCGGCTTCGTTGAGGATGGATGTCGGCTCTTCAAAACTGTAAGTGGATCTTTGGGGTTTTTTTTTTTTTTTTTTAATGGTTTATTGGGTGGGTTTTAGTTTTAGATTAGGGTTTGGGCAGCAATAGAGTTAAATGTCCTTTTTAAGGGCAATGCCCATCCAAATGCCCTTTTCAGGGCAATGGGGAGCTTAGGTTTTTTTAGTTAGGGTTTTATTTGGGGGGTTGGCTGTGTGGGTGGTGGGTTTTACAGTTGGGGGGAGTGTTTTTTTGTGTGGAGGTTTTGGGCCCCTTTTAGTTGACATGTTATAAAAGTTCACTATTTGTGCTCTATAAACAGCCCTGAGTACTGCCAGTCCAATAAGTAGTTGTGGGGATAGTAACAGGGAGAGGGGATCAATAAAAGAGAAGAAGCGTGGTGAGCATAAAAATAGGCCTAAAGGTTTCTGTTATTTCCTGACCACGAGGTAGGCACTGATATGCCTCAACAGTCTTATTCAGGTTAATGTGCAAATATGCCTTATTTGTTTTTGCCTTTGCCCTCCAGACACTTATATATGTGCCACTACAAGGCCTCTCTGTGTGGTCTCCCTTTGTAGTGTTACAGGGCTCCTTTTTTGCATGTAACCTCAATAAAAAGCAGGCTGGGTGTTCCAGCATCTCAGACCTTTTCTGACCCTCTAACTTGCAGCATTGACTCATGTTTGTAGGGGACAGCTATAATCACTACAGGGATTGCTATGCTCTTCATACTCCCTTAGCTACTGAGCTCTTGTAAGAGCTCTTGTTCCTGATCCTGCTTCGCTCTACAGAAGAAAGAGGTTCACCTACTGGAGCCTGGTCGTAGGTCCAGGGCGCAGAGCAGACAGCGAGATACCAGCCCAGCAGCGGTGGTTCGTAGAGTCTGCATTACTTATGGTGGCTACGCAGCAGTTATGGTGTCTACGGTGCTGATGATCCTTTTGTGAGCGCTAGGAGCATCCTTTTCTACGGTCCAACTTCCAGCCAGCCTGGAGGCAACCGTAACATACGAGTTTTGCATTATGAGTAAAAAAGCAGCGTTAAGGCTTATAACGCTGCTTTTTTACTACCGCTGCTATTACGAGTCTTGTAGGTACAACTGTCCCGCACACTTTTTTGGCCATACCACAAATTAACTTATGCAATTTTCGTAAAGTCTTTTTTCAATGGGACTTCCATTGCGCCGGTATTACAAAAAAAATATTTTGAGGCCAAAGAGTGAGCAGTACAGCCTATCCCGCAAGATTCGTAACGCATTCTAAAGTCAGTAGAGTTTTACACTGCAAAGCTGTAGCATAAAACTCATAACTAAAGTGCTAAAAAGTACACTAACACCCATAAACTACCTATTAACCCCTAAACCGAGGCCCCCCGCATCGCAAACACTATTAATAACTAAATAATTCCTATTTAAAACTAAATACTTACCTATAAAATAAACCCTAAGCTAGCTACAATATAACTAATAGTTACATTGTATCTAGATGTAATTCGCATCAAGGGACGCAACTCACCGCTTATCAGGCTGAACTCTTTCTCTCCGTTCTATCCTGCAGTGGCCTGAATCTGGTCTGTCCCTGCCGGTGAAGTGCGTCGACGTGCCCCTGCAGCTGTCAGAGTAGACGAACACTGCTGATCGTGTTCCGTTTAGAGCTGCTCCGGTTTGTCTATGAGTCAAGGAGCGCTGCGCAGGTAGCCAAATAGCCTCCCGGCTATCCGGAGTGCCAGTTGCGGTCAGGGTATGTAGACAGGTTGTGCTGTATTGTGTCGGGAGCGCAAGATTTAAAAGGCCGTAGCTCCGTCTCGTCCTTTCTGTAGGCCTCACCCTGCGCCTCACCCTCCACTCGGCTATCGCACCGGATTTAGCTTCAGTATAGGTGCAGTCTTTTATCTTGAGTCAGATGAGCTCATTTATATAGAATTTAGTGCTAGCTGCTGTGTTTGGCCTTATGCTGAGAGTATATGGGTATCAGAGCACTATCAGTGTGCAGCCATCAGCATTCGTGGCCAGGCTCCGCCCCCGTCTTTGTATTTTTTTTACAGGTAAAAGAGCTGATTTATTTGGGGCAATGCCCCACAAAAGGCCCTTTTAAGGGCTATTGGTAGTTTAGTTTAGACTAGGGTTTTTTATTATTTTGGGGGGGGGGGTTATTTTGATAGGGATATTAGATTAGGTGTAATTAGTTTAAATATCTTGTCATTTGTTTGTTTTTTTTTTTTTGTTTTTGTTTTTTTAATTTTCCAAAGAGCTTTATTTAGAATAAGAAATAACAATGTTCAAAAAGCATAAAGAGAAAAGAAAGGAAATCATAAAACAACTAAACATGCAGTAACTTATCAAATCAAATAATAATACAAATTTGCATTACAGCATATAAGAAGTTAAGCGCTCCCATTGTGATGTATCCCCTTGAAAGATCATAAGAAATAAAATGGTACCGTCTTTTCCCCCCAGGAGACACAAGGGGGCCACTTTTAGGCCTCCTGGACCAGAGTAATGAGATAATGGGGGACTTTGGGGGAGAAAATAATATAAGGGATCAGGCCACTCTTAGAGTTAAGGTATTCTAGAGGGTGCAGCAGGACAGATGGTGATAGGGACAACAACAATGTGGCAAGAAGAACTAGAACGTTGCAGACTTAATTAATATTGCTACCAATAGCATATTAGGGAACTAAGGAATATAAGTAGTGTGTTTGTTGAGATTACTCCATGTCTTACCAGAGTGTAGCTGCCACATTCTAGGTGCTGTTCTAGAGTGAATAGAGCTGGGAGGGTAGTGGGACACTTTTAAAGTTATAGGTAAAACTTTACTCCCCTCTAGTGGTGAAACCTGGCATCTGTATGTAATCGTAAAATATGTTTGCAGCAACGATGAACATACATAGATATAGGCATTAGAATTCAAGCATAATGTTCCACAGGACTACAATATATACCCAGAACAAACTCCAGAACATATAGCAACCATATTGCATATAAATAGCCATGTAGGAGACAAAATAGTGAACAAAGGAAAACTGGTAAATGAAATCGTCAATCTGACTAAGTCTGGAACAATTAATGTCTATTCAAAATGTACACTGGCACACTATAAATGTAAACATAGCTCCCGGATAAAGAGTTTTGATAGTGGAAATGAACATGCAGGAGGACAGTCCCGCTAATTAAGTTCATCATAGGATCCAATCAGCCGATACCTGCCTTAATGTCTCTGAGAGTGTACCAATGATCTGCCCTTGCTATTAAATAAAGCCGATGTCTGGAGGGCAAATCTCTAAGGGAACCATGACAGCCTGATGAGATCCAGACGGTTAGTCGGTTGAGCGACGGTTCTACCTGGATAATACTTAAGGCTTCCTCCATATTTGCTCTTATATCTTTGTGGACATCGCTTGTCTCCTCTGAGTTGCCCCAGGGTTGGCTTGAGGAGCTAGACAGGTGAAGTGGTGCCTTGGCAATGATACCTTTCTCTGCTCTCGGAGATCTGACCCCGATCTCTGTAACTCGCTCTCCACGCCGTTTTATGGCGTCTCCTTTCCACAATGTGGGTTGCGTAGTAGAAGGAGCAAGTAGTGTAGCTTGCTGGGAGATACTGGGGACAAGATCTTTCTCTGGCTCACGACCATGTGGGGTAGGCATCTCCCTGTCTGTAGAGTGTACATGAGAATCACCTCCTCTGCTTACTTGCTCGTTTTGTCCGTTAGCTATAGTACTCCGATTACTAATTTGTAGGGTAAGTGTACGGAGACTATGTACTTCGTCGGACCATATTTGTGACAATTTCTCGTAATGTTCAGTGAGCAGTCGGGCCACGGACTCCATTATGAAACGGGCCTTAGAATCCATCTGGTCTGCTCAAGTGTAGATATCTGTGCAATGCGAGTCAAGTCCCTTTTTAACTTTTCTTGCGTGTAGCTTTAGTAGAATCTCTCTCCACTAATTTTGTGGCAGCGTTAAATATCTGCCTGGTAACCCAGTTTCCCGGGGGGGTAACATGCGGCAGCCCTGGTCACAAAGATGAAGGCCCTGCAAGCAATGGCGCTCTCTTCATGACTCAGCCAAAGAACATATTCAGTTAGCAATCCCGATACAGGTCTGATCTTCAATATTCTTCAGGCTGTTATAAAGTATGGGAATTCTTAAATTTTTAAGGAAATATCCTAAAATAGTGGCTATGAAAATTAATTAAAGTCAGGAGCTCCTCTCAGATGCATCCTGCCGCTTCAGCTATAAACTCCGCCCCCCTTGTCATTTGTTTTTTATTTTGTGCAATTTAGTGTTTGTTTGTTTTTTTTGTAACTTAGGTATTTCTATTTAATTTAGTTAATTTTATTTAACTTAGGTTATTTAACTTTAATTAATTGTAGTGTAAGGTTAGGTGTTAGTGTAAGACAGGTTAGGTTTTATTTTATAGGTAAATTTGTATTTATTTTAGCTAGGTAGTTATTAAATAGTTAATAACTATTTAGTAACTATTCTACCTAGTTAAAATAAATACAAACTTGCCTGTAAAATAAAAATAAACCCTAAGATAGCTTAGGGTTTATTTTACAGGTAAGTATTTAGTTTTAAATAAGAATTATTTAGGTAATGATAGTAGGTTTTATTTAGATTTATTTTAATTATATTTAAGTTAGGGGGTGTTAGGGTTAGGGTTTAGGGGTTAATAACTTTATAGTGGCGGCGACGTTGGGGCAGCAGATTATGGGTTAATAATTGTAGGTAGGTGGCAGCGATGTTAGTGGCGGCAGATTAGGGGTTAATAATATTTGACTAATTTTTGTGATGCAGGAGTGCGGCGGTTTAGGGGTTAATATGTTTATTATAGCGGCGGGGATGTCCGGAGTGACAGATTAGGGGTTAATAAGTATAATGTAGGTGTCGGCGATGTCGGGGGTGGCAGATTAGGGGTCAATAAGTGTAAGATTAGGGGTGTTTAGACTCGGGTTTATGTTAGGGTGTTAGGTGTAAACATACATTTTCTTTCCCCATAGGAATTAATGAGGCTGCGGTACTGAGCTTTACGCGGCTTTATCGCAGGTGTTAGGGTTTTTCTCAGTTGGCTCTCCCCATTGATGTCTATGGGGAAATCGTGCGCGAGCCCGTACAACCAGCTCACCGCTGACTTAAGCAGTGCTGGTATTGGAGTGGGGTATGGAGCTCAATTTTGCTCTACACTCACTTCTTGTCTTTTAACGCCGGGTTTCTGAAAACCTGTAATACCAGCACTGTAGGTAAGTGAGCGGTGACAACAACGTGCAAGTTAGCAACGCACCCCTCTTACTGCAAAACTTGTAATCTGGCCGAATGTATTTCACTAATAGCTATACATAATAAATGCAAAATAAAGTCTTATTATTTAAATAATTGTTTTAATAATGATTTAAAGGGATATGGTATATGACAAGGTGTTAAACTGGAAATGGCTCAAAAGCGTATATGTATGTGTGTATATGTATGTGCACTTATGTATGTAGGTGTGCAGTGTTTTAAATATATATTTCAATACAAAATCATAGTTTAAAAGTTTTTGAAGAACTCCACTATTTAATAGCACTAATATTTGTGTGCTCCACTTAGACCAAAATGTTTAATTGTGCATAATTCTTAAAAATTGCTTTGCACTTTCATTATTTATTAACACCTGATTTCCTGTAATTTAAATCAAATTTCCTTTTACTGTAGGCACAATCAAGAGTACACTTATAGAAAATATATATGTACCAAACTGAGTTAACAAATAGCTATATTATACAGGTACAAGTGTTTTCTAACATTAGGGGGATGCTCTGTTCCCCCAAATGCCTATACCCACAATCATAAATCATAACTTTAAGTCCTGCTGTAGCAAACCCTAACCACCCTACCTCATTAAACTGCCATCAACCATGTGACCTCAGGGCCGGACTGGGAAATCAGACCGGCCCTGGAAATTTGTATGGTCCGACCCAGCCCCGCCCCCCCTCTGACTCAGCCACGCCCCCTCCTGCTCAGCCCGCCCCCCATGGCTCCCCCACGCCCCCCGCTCCCCTCCAGCTCATGGCCCAATTAGCCCTGTCACTGGCTGGTCAGTCGTCGCTCTTTTGATTGCTGACACCCTCATCTTAGCTCCCTTGCTGTGTCTCTGATATTTCCAGGTCTATATAAATATATTCTTCAGCTGGCTTCCCTGGGACAGGGTAGTATAAAACAAAAACACTCTAGTGTAATAAATCATTGTGTAAATATAAAATTTGTCATTGGCATTTATTAAAAATTCTGCCGCTAAATTTGTTAAAAATAAGACTAAAAACTTTCCTGATTTAGCAGTGCAGATAGCAGAGGGCAGTAGGAAATACCTGTAAAGATCCTTGCCAGTTCTACCGGACATACCAGCTGTCTAGCTACCGCAGATTACCATCTGGGAGACTGTCACAAGTAGCATCCAAGTGGCTCAGCCTCTGTCTCTTCTGCCAGACCAAAGGCACCCAAGCCTCCTCTAGCCCGGATTCATTCAGCATGCTAAACTAAGTTTCTGGGACTTGGCGTACTCATTGGCATTGCATGATGACAGTGACGTCACCACTGACACCACCGCCAGCACCAGGCGGCCGCTGCTTTTGGGGAAGTAGTCACTGGGTGGGAGGGTACTGCGGCTTCATTAATCCCGGACATCCATGGCACCTCAAGAGCCACCCCTGAGTCTGTGTGTGTGCAGTGCTGCTTGCGGCTAGCCTCTGACTGCTTCTGCGCTCCCGTGACAACTGTCCCGCTGAGTAATGTTGCAATTTGCTTCTCACTCTCTCCACTGCAGCTGAACAGTCACTGCCGCCCGGCAGCCTACCAGAATTTTTCCCGGTATCCCAGCAACCCAATCTGGCCCTGTGTGACCTCTATCTTCAGGGGCAATTTATTCTAATCAAATCAGATCCCTCACCAAAAAAAACAATAACCACAAACTTCTCCAATATTCTCCAGTAGTACTTTTCCTCCTCCCATTACCAAAGTTAGACCTGGTATATTTCATCAACATCTGCATTACTATCAACTAAAAATTAATTCTTTATAATCTCCCCTTCAACCCCCCTATGGTTTCCTTTGTCTTTATTGCACTATCCCCCTTGTACAGTTCAATACCATTGACCTAATTCATTTTAAGTAGGTCTTAAAATTGTATTTTCTGCTAACAGTTTTTGAAAAATTAATAGGTTAATCCTATGAGATATCTTAACACCACTTATAGGGACACTGAACCCAAATTGTTTCTTTCATGATTCAGATAGAGCATGCAATTTTAATCAACTTTCTAATTTACTCCTATTATCAATTTTTCTTTGTTCTCTTGCTATCTTTATTTAAAAGCAGGAATGTAAATCTTAGCATCAAGCCCATTTTATGTTCAGCACCATGGTTAGTGCTTGCTTATTGGAGGCTTACATTTACCCACCAATAAGCAAGCATAACCCAGGTTCTCAACAAAAACTGGTCCGACTCCTATGCATCACATTCCTGCTTTTTAAATAAAGATAGCAAGAGAACGAAGAAAATTTGAAAATAGGAGTAAATTAGAAAGTTGCTTAAAATTGCATGCTCTATCTGAATCATGAAAGAAAACATTTGGGTTTAGTGTCCCTTTAAGTAACATTTGGAAAATTAACAATTAACTGATCTTTCATTTACAATAGCTTTAAAAATTAAAACCAATTCATTCTAGTTATAATGTTCACAAAAATGAGAGAAAGACTCCAACCCCCCTATATAGCAAGTAAATCATTAAAGTAAAGCTTAAGTAAAATAATAATATATTTATACAGGGGCAAAACTACAGGGGTGCAGAGGTCGCAGGTGCGACTGGGCCCCTGAGGGTGGGGGCCCAGCTTTAAAAAAAAAATAAAATAAAATCTTTAATATATTTTTTTTTTTATAAAAAACGTTAACCTACCACTGCCTGCACTGATATCATGTGAGTGTGACATGACTACAGGGGTTAGTGTTTCTGTTTTACCCATTGGTGTTTATGTGTGTGTGTATTTATGCATGTATGTGTGTATGTTTGTGGAACCAGCAAATTACAGACCTTGTTACTACAGCATGGGGGGGCAGGGGGTAAACTGTGTCACTATACAGTACCACTATATACAGTATGGGGGGGTGGACCATGTCACTGACTACTGTGGTCACTTTATAAAGTACTGGGTGGGTAGGGTCCGGCCAGCCATCTCACCGGCAGATTACAGACTGTGTCACTGACTCACTATATACAGTACTGGTGGGTTAAACAGTGTCACTATATATATACAGTAATGGGGGTCAGATCATCTCACAGACTGTAGGCACAGGGTACCTCCTTTTGCAGACATGTAATCTGATTCACATTTTGTTCTGTGTTAAATGTTAAAAAAAAGTATTAAATTCACCTTTTTTTGGAGGGGGAGGGGTAATGGGGGGGCCCTTCTTAGATTCTTGCACCTGGGCCCTGTGGTTTCTAGTTACGCCTCTGTATTTATATTATGATAAAATGGATTTGTCTTCCCGAAAGATGATATGACAAAGTTCACACCATCCCATGAAGAGGTTACAGTAGGAGGGGGCAAACATGTCTCATTTTTGGAGAAAATACTGTGTTGCAAAAAAAATAAAATAATAATTATGAGTTAACAAAAACTCAATAGCTACAAACAAAAAAAAATGTATAACCAGAATCATAAGTTGAAAAATTGCAAATAAAGCAATAAATGGCCTTCAAACCAAGGCCATGTTGAATACTGTTATATGATGATGCCACCAGCCACCAATAATAATAATAACCTAACCTTGCCATTCTAAATCTTCTAATTTATAAATCTTTAGTGTCTTTAAAGTAACTGAAACAATATGAACTAATGGCTGCAGATAGTAGACTATAAGTTCTGAAAGATTTTCACTAAAAGATCAAACCACTGACCCAAGAGGTTGTACCATCACAAGGAGTCCTTATCCACCATTTCAATAAACCCTGTTCTCCATATTGCTATTAAACTCAGCTACCATTGTAATTAGCCCCAGCAATCCTACCTCTATTTCACTCTTATCACAAAGGCTTCCTAGCATCCAAGGGCCCCCTCTCTGTATAACCTTTTTAAATTGTTGCAGAAGAACTTCACAAAGTATCTGAAACTGATTCTCTCTGATATATGCAGCCAAATCCAGCCAATATCTAACATTTATTCATAATGACTCTAGATAATGTGCAATCTATCTCTTAAAGGACAAGGCAGTAACAGCAAAGAATCCCTGCATCACAATATATATGTTTAATTACATCCATTTATTGTTATTCATACTTTCTTTATTTTTTATTTTTTTATTTTGGGCCAGTTATATATAGGAATATCTATTTTAAAATACATGGAACATATTCTGCTATGTGCAGAACATTGGAATGTTAAATATTTAAAGTAAATGCACAGTTAAATTATTTATTAAATATGAATATTGCATAAATATGCATTTACATATTTGCATCTACATAACTGCAAAGGGCTCCAATGCACATCAATATATATCTATATACAGTATGTGTACATACGTATTTATGTGTTTATATATGGATGTCTGTAAATACATATATACACATATAAATACATAAATAAATATATACATACACATACATCTTTAGACACGTATATGTATGTATCTCTATGTTAAAGCCCTTTGTCTGCCTTTTTCTTCTAACCACTGAGACCTCATATCTTTGGGCCCTTGTGACTTTTGTTTGAAATATTTACTTTTATTAGATAGTGTTATTATGAGTGTAGTTATACTTTGTAATGTATTTTTTATGTGTTTTGTGCGACTTTTTAGTCTTGCAAAACAGTTAACCAGAGCTCTAAAGTCGCGGTAATCATTCTAGCGTAAATCGTGATTGTGTCTACTTCCAACTCTTAATACCAGCATAACCTGTCCTTTTATAAGGTAACCTGTGTCATTCATCCTTATCTGTGCTAAGCTTTTATGTGGGCAAGCGTTAAATAAGACATTTCTAAAGTCATTTCTAAACATTTCTTCCACTCAAAATATTGAACACCGATTCTATTTTTTTCTGTGAGTAAGCCACACAAATTAATCAGACCCTTTTTTCAGGAAATACCTCTATATTATAAATATACCCACATAACTTGTAATCCATCAGCCACAAGTACAACAAAAACATGTATTTGTTAAACAGTAACGTACAAGTCATTATTTTACAAAGTTTGAATCATGCACTGTTTGATATCACATTTAGCATAATTATTTATTTTAAACAACTATATGTATCATTATATACCTTTGTTTTCCAATACAATGTAATAAATTAAACCTAGAAGATAACATTTCATTTTGTGCCCCTTTTTATCACTGTGCATATAGAAAATGAGCAGTAATAACATACTAAAATATACAATGAAGTTTATTGTAATAATTTAGAACAGCTTATAAAGTGATTTTTCTACTAAAAACCCATAGATGTTAATAGTAAATTTGGTTATCAGATGTCAATGAACAAACAAATACAATCAGCAGTGTAAAAATCTAATCATCAAATATATTCACAAAGAGTGACTAGAGTGGCAGTATTCCTGTTTGCTATTTCAATAGCTTGGGGGGAGGGGACTATTCAGATAACAGTTTTCCAAGTTCGTAAAACTCTCAACCTTGGCCTACGATAAAAAGAATGTATCAGATAAAAAAAAAAACTTTCCAACAACAAAAAACAACAAACATAAATCAATTATGCCAACAAATCATCATATGGAAATCTTTCAGAAAATTTCACCAATTTTTATACACATTCCTATTTATTAGGATACCTCCAGATCTATGTACTTAAAGGGACAGTCAACACCAGAATTTTTGTTGTTTAAAAAGAAAGATAATCCCTTTATTACCCATTCCCCAGTTTTGCATAACCAACACAGTTATATTAATATACTTTTTAACTCTGTTATTATATTGTATCTAAGCTTCTGCTGACTGCCCCCTTATTTCAGTTCTTTTGACAGATATGCAGTTTAGCCAATCAGTGCTCAGTCCTAGGTCACTTTACGTGCATGAGCTCAACGTTATCTATATGAAACATGTGAACTAATGCCCTCTAGTGGTCAAAATGTATTCAGATTAGAGGCAGTCTTCAAGGTCTAAGAAATTAGCATAGTTTTAGCTTTCAACTAAGAATACCAAGAGAACAAAGCAAAATTGGTGTTAAAAGTAAATTGGGAAGTTGTTTAAAATTGCATGCCCTATTTAAAACATGAAAGTTTTTTTTGGACTTGAATGTCCCTTTAAATTAACAAGGATCAATAAGCCCTTACACAAACAACAAAACAAACTGCTGGCTAGTGACCATTATTACTGTGATTGCTGCATGCCAGTTGTAGACGACAATATTGGGCCTAATTATACATTTATATAGCCAGGTGATGGTAAGGGCTTTTTTTGGGAAATGTGAGGTAAAGGCCATAATCTCTCCATTCATATTGTACCTGCATAGATCTGAAAGAATGGATTCTCCTCTTTTAAGTTGCCCTTTTTATATGAGACTGCTAGTGCCCGATCTAGAGCCAGAACATCATTTAATTTAATTTGAAAATTAGATTCATAGGGGCAAATCTATCAAGCTCCGTATGGAGCTTGATGCCCCGTGTTTCTGGCGAGTCTTCAGACTCGCCAGAAACACAAGTTATGGAGCAGTGGTCACAAAGACCGCTGCTCCATAACCCTGTCCTCCTGCTCTGCGCAGGCGGACAGGAATTGCCAGAAATCAACCCGATCGAGTACAATCGGGTTGATTGACACCTCCCTGCTGCAGCCCATTGGCTGCGAGTCTGCAGGGGGCGGAGTTGCACCAGCAGCTCTTGTGAGCTGCTGGTGCAATGCTGAATACAGAGAGCGTATTGCTCTCCACATTCAGCGATGTCTTGCGGACCTGATCCACACTGTCGGATCAGGTCCGCAAGACCTTTGATAATTCGGCCTAATAGATTCATTTTTGAAACTGCATTGTCTTTAGTTGTTCAAATGTTTCATAAACAGTGGGATACATAGCCCTTTTATCATACAATGATTTAGAAATTCAGATGTTACCTGGTTCAGTAAGGAAAATAACATATATTTGTTTATTCCAAAAATGGTTGCCTCGGGAAGAAACAACGCTACCCCAGAGATTAACCAAGAGAGGGGAATGGATTAATGTTGGCGCTAGAAGATGGAGAGTTATAGATCAAAGACATCCTCCTCAACCTTTTCCTCCGCAAAAATCCTTCTTGCTGAATCAACCTCTGGTATAGGGAGTACCGCTTCTTAGGCTTTTGAGACATCAAAAGTCAAATCTACTGTTATCTAAACTCCAAAGAAAGATAAAGGTATGAACTGCAAAAGTACACTTGATGAAGAAAAAACTCCAGTTTAAGAATTGTGCATTTGGATCAAATAATGGTAAATTAAAGGGAATTGAGGTGAATTCCAGGAGCTGTTGCTCATAGTAACAATCAAGTTTTGAAAAAGTCTTAAGACAGCAGGAAAAAGAGAGTTGGTTGTGATTTTTTCTTCTAGGAACTAGTGATCTGAATATATATGAAGTTGTTGCAGTTCAAAAAATGTTTTGTGAACTATGGAATCAATTAAAGCATGAAGTGTCTTCAATGTCTACTAGAATACGAGTGGTAATATTCTCTAAGCAATGTCTGCTAATGCCAATTCCTTAGAGAATACATAACTAGACCTCATGAATGGGACATAATCATAATTGGAGGAGTTGCTCTGTTTGTGAAAGAAAATAGAAAGGTGACAAACTGTAGACCAAAAATAATTTAGTAAATATTTCAGTGACAGTGAAAACTGGTTGAAAGCCTTTGTTTATTATTGGACTCACATATAGGTCTCTTGTTCAGGTTAAGGAATTGAACTGATTATTAAAAGGGACATAAAGAACCTTGTAATTACAAGACTTGTCTTGCAATGTCTTGCACTATTCCAAACACCTTTGTATTTAGCACAGTTGATCTAGTGGAGTGTCAAGTTAGCACAAGGGATAACTGTTAGGTTTTTTTAAGCGCACTGCATAGAGACCCATGGAAGAATGCGTTAGCACGTCTTTCGCTTGTGCATTAACTATTTACTTTCAATTTGTAATACTCACGTTAATGCGGCCGCGCTAATTTGTTACAAGGGTTAAGTGTGCATGAAGTAAAGTAAACATCAAACAATTAATGAGAGACAATGGTCATAATAAACAATTGTGAGCATTCATTTGATAATAGAGATGCTGCATTATAATAGAAAACTAGAGTTCTACAAATTAAAGGGACAGTATACACTCATTTTCATATAACTGCATGAAATAGACACTGCTGTAAAGAATAAGATGCACAGATACTGATATAAAAATCCAGTATAAAACTGTTTAAAAACGTACTTAGACGCTCTCAGTTTAGCTTTGTTGAAAAGGTAGCTGGAAAGCCCACTGCAAGTGGGAAATAAGACACCACCACCCCTCCCCCTTCTTTTGCATATGAAAAGACCCTTTACACAAACAGGAGCAAGCTGGAGAAGGTAGCTGACGGTATTCACATAAAACTTTGGGGCTTGGTTAGGAGTCTGAAAATCAGAGCAATGTTATTTAAAAATAAGCAAAACTAAACATTTTTTTTTTTTTTTTTAAAACTTCATGGGCTATATAAATAGATCATCTGCAAAACATTTATGCAAAGAAAAAAAGAGTGTATAATGTCCCTTTAAGGGGGTTATATAGACCACCAACTACTATAGTTTAGATAAATGGGTAACATTGGGCGTATTAATAGACAGTAGGATACTGTCTAATTAAGTTCACTTAAGTTCACTAGAAAGTTATTGATAATATTCGCTTGTATCGCAATATATATTATTAAACTGCACATGCAGGTGAAATAAGTGATAATAGTATGTATAGTAAAAAGGAAAAAAAAAGCTGTGGCCATGATTAGTTGTGATGCAGAGGAACTCCCACACGATTTATACAATCTACAGAATATCTTTGCACTTCTGCGCCACTAAGCATCTAAGAATAATTTATTTATTATAAGACAAAGATCTGAAAAAGCTAAGTTAAGCTACTTTTGTCATTTTCATATCTTACATGAGAGGTAAAATGTTGGACAGATTACCTGAGGCTTGAAGATATTGCTCGAGCCACACAACCTTATCAGAGCTGTTGATGCCTGAAGAGCTTGACTTACCTATTTCCAACATCTGACATATGGGCGTCACTTTCTCGAGCACCCTGGATATAGATTAGGAGTTTTATGATAAGGCTTTAATAGAGGCTACAAGTGGGCATGCCAATATCACAGCTACCTGGCAGAGGGGAGACATGCCAGGGATAGCAGCTGCTTCAGAGAGTCTTCCATGCTCAGGTTCCCTTGCGTTACCTGGGCTGATATTAAGCTCATCTCTCCTTTTTACCAACAATGACTGATGAAGCTTCTCTGGCTGAATTGATGGAGCCCAAAATACAAGCGTCTATGATTACTGCGAGACTATTGCCATTGACTCTTATTATTACCCCTGGGGTCTCAGGAACCCCAGTGGATCCTTTAGATTTTGCAGGATATTTTAATATTTTTGCCAGTGAATGGGCGTGAGATAAGATGACAGTTGCTTTCTGTGAGGCCTATAGGTACCGGTGCACGCATGGACTTGGCATCAAACTTAAAGGGACAGTCTATACCAAAATGTTTATTGTTTAAAAAGATAGATAATCCCTTTATTACCCGTTCCCCAGTTTTGCATATCCAACAGAGTTATATTAATATATGTTTTATCTCTGTGATTACCTTGTATCTAAGCCTCTGCAGACTGCCCCCTTATCTCAGTGCTTTTGACAGACATGCCGTTTAGCTAATCAGTGCAGAATCCTAAGTAACTCCACGGGAGTGAGCACAATGTTATCTATATGACACACATGAACTAGTACTGTCTAACTGTGAAAAACTTTCAAAATGCTCTGAGCTAAGAGGCGGTTTTCAACGGTTTAGAAATCAGTTTGAGCCTACCAAGGTTTAGCTTTTAAAAAATACCACCAAGGGAA
Organism: Bombina bombina; assembly: GCF_027579735.1. NCBI lineage: Eukaryota > Metazoa > Chordata > Amphibia > Anura > Bombinatoridae > Bombina > Bombina bombina. The sequence goes on from NC_069506.1 coordinate 237,290,250, forward strand.
CAAAGCAAATTTAACGATAAAAGTAATTTGGAAAGTTGTTTAAAATTGCACGCTTTATCTGAATCATGAAAGTTTAATTTTGACTAGACTGTCCCTTTAAGGTATAACACTGCAAACTTTAGACTGTAACAATGACATTGATGACACTTTCTATTAATGCAACCTTTTTTTTTTAATCACAAAACTGTTAGTATTTATTTTATTTTGACCATTGTTTCTTATTCATTGTTTGATATGTACTATACTCCATGCACACATAACTCTTGTGCACAATGTTATCTATATGAAACACATGAACTAGCACTGTATAGCTGTAAAAAATTGTAAAAATGCACTGATAAGAGGCGGCCTTCAAGGGCTTAGAAATTAACATATGAGCCTACCTAGGGTTAGCTTTCAACAAAGAATACCAAGAAAATAAAGCTAATTTGATTATAAAAGTAAATTGGAAAGTTGTTTAAAATTGCATGCCCTATCTGAATCATGAAAGTTACATTTTGACTAGACTGTCCTTGAGCTGTGCCCCCCCATGTGTAGCATATAAGTATAATTTCACTTTAACCTATGATCCCTGTTTTGCGAGGGGGCAAACAGACGGCTAGATTACGAGTTGTGCGCTAGGGTAAAAAAGCAGCGTTAAGAGGTCCTAACGCTGCTTTTTTACGCCCGTAGGTATTACGAGTCTTGAAGGTTTAGGCACACTTCTTTGGCCTTACTGCAAGAAGACTTACATAAACCTCATAAAGTCTTTTTTCTATGGGACTTCAATAGCGCTGATATTACGAGTCTGTCCTGGGAGGCCAAAAAGTGAGCGGTACACCCTACCCTGTCAAGATCCCTAACGCATTTAAAAGTCAGTAGTTAAGAGTTTTATGGTACAACGCCGTAACATAAAACTCATAACTAAAGTACTAAAAAGTACACTAACACCCATAAACTACCTATTAACGCCTAAACCGAGGCACTCCCGCATCGCAAACACTATAATAACAATTTTAACCCCTAATCTGCCGCTCCGGACACCGCCGCCATTTACATTATATTTATGAACCCCTAATCTACTGCCCCCAACATCGCCGACACCTACATACTATTTATTAACCCCTAATCTGCCACCCCCAATGTCGTGCAACCTACTTACACTTATTAACCCCTAATCTGCCGCCCCCAATGTTGCCGCCACTATAATAAACATATTAACCCCTAAACCGCCACACTCCCGCCTCGCAAACATTAGTTAAATATTATTAACCCCTAATCTGCCGTCCCTAACATCGCCGCCACATACCTACATTTATTAACCCCTAATCTGCCGCCCCCAACGTCGCCGCCACTATACTAAATGTATTAACTCCTAAATCTAAGTCTAACCCTAACACCCCCTAACTTAAATATCATTTAAATAAGTCTAAATAAAATTACTATCATTAACTAAATTATTCCTATTTAAAAATAAATACTTACCTGTAAAATAAACCCTAAGATAGCTACAATATAACTAATAGTTACATTGCAGCTAGCTTAGGGTTTATTTTTATTTTACAGGCAAGTTTGTATTTATTTTAACAAGGTAGAATAGTTATTAAATAGTTATTAACTATTTAATAACTACCTAGCTAAAATAAATACAAAAGTACCTGTAAAATAAAACCTAACCTAAGTTACACTAACACCTAACACTAAACTATAATTAAATAAATTAACTAAATTAAATACAATTACCTAAATTAAATTAGCTAAAGTACAGAAAAAACAAACACTAAATTACAGAAAATAATAAACAAATTACAGATATTTAAACTAATTACACCTAATCTAATAGCCCTAACAAAATAAAAATAGCCTCCCCCCAAAATAAAAAAACACCCTAGACTAAACTACCAATAGCCCTTAAAAGGGCTTTTTGCGGGGCATTGCCCCAAAGAAATCAGCTCTTTTACCTGTACAAAAAAAAATACAAACAACCCCCCCAACAGTAAAACCCACCACACACACAACCAACCCCTAAATAAAATACTATCTAAAAAAACCTAAGCTCCCCATTGCACTGAAAAGGGCATTTGGATGGGCATTGCCCTTAAAAGGGCAGTTAGCTCTTTTGCGACCCAAACCCTAACCCAAAAATAAAACCCACCTAATACACCCTTAAAAAAACCTTAGACTAACCCCCTGAAGATCAACTTACCGGGAGAAGTCTTCATCCAAGTCGGGTGAAGTGGTCCTCCAGACGGGCAGAAGTCTTCATCCAGACGGCATCTTCTATCTTCATCCATCCGGCGCGGAGCGGGTCCATCTTCAAGACATCCGACGCGGAGCATCCTCTTCTTCCGATGACTACCCGATGACTAAAGATGAATGAAGGTACCTTTAAGTGACGTCATCCAAGATGGCGTCCCTTAGATTCCGATTGGCTGATAGAATTCTATCAGCCAATCAGAATCAAGGTAGAAAAAATCCTATTGGCTGATGCAATCAGCCAATAGAATTGAAGTTCAATCCTATTGGCTGATCCAATCAGCCAATAGGATTGAGCTTGCATTCTATTGGCTGATTGGATAGAAGATGCCGTCTGGATGAAGACTTCTGCCCGTCTGGAGGACCACTTCGCCCGGTTTGGATGAAGACTTCTCCCGGCTTCTTTGAGGACTTCAGCCACTTCAGGGGGTTAGTGTTAGGTTTTGTAAGGGTGTATTGGGTGGGTTTTATTTTTAGGTTAGGGTTTGTGCCGCAAAAGAGCTAGCTGCCCTTTTAAGGGCAATGCCCATCCAAATGCCCGTTTCAGGGCAATGGGGAGCTTAGGTTTTTTTTAGCTAGTATTTTATTTGGGTGGTTGGTTGTCTGTGTGGTGGGTTTTACTGTTGGGGGGGTTGTTTGTATTTTTTTTACAGGTAAAAGAGCTGATTACTTTAGGGCAATGCCCAACAAAAACATAATTTATGCTTACCTGATAAATTTATTTCTCTTGTAGTGTATCCAGTCCACGGATCATCCATTACTTATGGGATATTAACTCCTCCCCAACAGGAAGTGCAAGAGGATTCACCCAGCAGAGCTGCTATATAGCTCCTCCCCTAACTGCCATTACCAGTCATTCGACCGAAAACATGCAGAGAAAGGAAAACCATAGGGTGCAGTGGTGACTGTAGTTTAATGGAAAAATTACCTGCCTTAAAGTGACAGGGCGGGCCGTGGACTGGATACACTACAAGAGAAATAAATTTATCAGGTAAGCATAAATTATGTTTTCTCTTGTTAAGTGTATCCAGTCCACGGATCATCCATTACTTATGGGATACCAATACCAAAGCTAAAGTACACGGATGACGGGAGGGACAGGCAGGCTCTTTATACAGAAGGAACCACTGCCTGAAGAACCTTTCTCCCAAAAAAACAGCCTCCGAAGAAGCAAAAGTGTCAAATTTGTAAAATTTGGAAAAAGTATGAAGAGAAGACCAAGTTGCAGCCTTGCAAATCTGTTCAACAGAAGCCTCATTCTTAAAGGCCCAAGTGGAAGCCACAGCTCTAGTAGAATGTGCTGTAATTCTTTCAGGAGGCTGCTGTCCAGCAGTCTCATAGGCTAACCGTATTATGCTACGAAGCCAAAAGGAGAGAGAGGTAGCCGAAGCTTTTTGACCTCTCCTCTGACCAGAATAAACGACAAACAGGGAAGACGTTTGTCGAAAATCCTTAGTTGCCTGTAGATAAAATTTCAGGGCACGGACTACATCTAGATTGTGTAGCAGACGTTCCTTTTTCGAAGAAGGATTAGGACACAAAGATGGAACCACAATCTCTTGATTGATATTCCTGTTAGTGACCACCTTAGGTAGGAACCCAGGTTTAGTACGCAGAACTACCTTGTCTGAATGAAAAATCAGATAAGGAGAATCACAATGTAAGGCAGATAACTCAGAGACTCTTCGAGCCGAGGAAATCGCCATTAAAAACAGAACTTTCCAAGATAACAACTTGATATCAATGGAATGAAGGGGTTCAAACGGAACCCCCTGTAAAACATTAAGAACTAAGTTCAAACTCCATGGTGGAGCAACAGTTTTAAACACAGGCTTGATCCTAGCTAAAGCCTGACAAAAAGCTTGAACGTCCGGAACTTCTGACAGACGTTTGTGTAAAAGAATGGACAGAGCTGAAATCTGTCCCTTTAAGGAACTAGCGGATAAACCCTTTTCTAAACCTTCTTGTAGAAAAGACAATATCCTCTGAATCCTAACCTTACTCCATGAGTAACTCTTGGATTCGCACCAATATAAGTATTTGCGCCATATCTTATGGTAAATCTTTCTGGTAACAGGCTTCCTAGCCTGTATTAAGTTATCAATAACTGACTCTGAAAAACCACGTTTTGATAAAATCAAGCGTTCAAAGTCAGCTTCAGAGAAATTAGATTTTGATGTTTGAAGGGACCCTGGATCAGAAGGTCCTGTTTCAGAGGTAGCGACCAAGGTGGACAGGATGACATGTCCACTAGATCTGCATACCAAGTCCTGCGTGGCCATGCAGGCGCTATTAGAATCACTGATGCTCTCTCCTGTTTGATTCTGGCAATCAATCGAGGAAGCATCGGGAAGGGTGGAAACACATAAGCCATCCCGAAGGTCCAAGGTGCTGTCAAAGCATCTATCAGAACCGCTCCCGGATCCCTGGATCTGGACCCGTAACGAGGAAGCTTGGCGTTCTGTCGAGACGCCATGAGATCTATCTCTGGTTTGCCCCAACGTCGAAGTATTTGGGCAAAGACCTCCGGATGAAGTTCCCACTCCCCCGGATGAAAAGTCTGACGACTTAAGAAATCCGCCTCCCAGTTCTCCACTCCCGGGATGTGGATTGCTGACAGGTGGCAAGAGTGAGACTCTGCCCAGCGAATTATCTTTGATACTTCCATCATTGCTAGGGAGCTTCTTGTCCCTCCCTGATGGTTGATGTAAGCTACAGTCGTGATGTTGTCCGACTGAAACCTGATGAACCCCCGAGTTGTTAACTGGGGCCAAGCCAGAAGGGCATTGAGAACTGCTCTCAATTCCAGAATGTTTATTGGTAGGAGACTCTCCTCCTGATTCCATTGTCCCTGAGCCTTCAGAGAATTCCAGACAGCGCCCCAACCTAGTAGGCTGGCGTCTGTTGTTACAATTGTCCAGTCCGGCCTGCTGAATGGCATCCCCCTGGACAGATGTGGCCGAGAAAGCCACCATAGAAGAGAATTTCTGGTCTCTTGATCCAGATTCAGAGTAGGGGACAAGTCTGAGTAATCCCCATTCCACTGACTTAGCATGCACAATTGCAGCGGTCTGAGATGTAGGCGTGCAAAGGGTACTATGTCCATTGCTGCTACCATTAAGCCGATCACCTCCATGCATTGAGCTACTGACGGGTGTTGAATGGAATGAAGGACACGGCATGCATTTTGAAGCTTTGTTAACCTGTCTTCTGTCAGGTAAATCTTCATTTCTACAGAATCTATAAGAGTCCCCAAGAAGGGAACTCTTGTGAGTGGAAAGAGAGAACTCTTCTTTTCGTTCACCTTCCATCCATGCGACCTTAGAAATGCCAGTACTAACTCTGTATGAGACTTGGCAGTTTGAAAGCTTGAAGCTTGTATCAGAATGTCGTCTATTTACGGAGCTACCGCAATTCCTCGCGGTCTTAGTACCGCCAGAAGAGCACCCAGAACCTTTGTGAAGATTCTCGGAGCCGTAGCCAATCCGAATGGAAGAGCTACAAACTGGTAATGCCTGTCTAGAAAGGCAAACCTTAGATACCGGTAATGATCTTTGTGAATCGGTATGTGAAGGTAAGCATCCTTTAAATCCACTGTGGTCATGTACTGACCCTTTTGGATCATGGGTAAAATTGTCCGAATAGTTTCCATTTTGAACGATGGAACTCTTAGGAATTTGTTTAGGATCTTTAAATCCAAGATTGGCCTGAAAGTTCCCTCTTTTTTGGGAACCACAAACAGATTTGAGTAAAACCCTTGTCCTTGTTCCGACCGCGGAACCGGATGGATCACTCCCATTAATAAAAGATCTTGTACGCAGCGTAGAAACGCCTCTTTCTTTATTTGGTTTGTTGACAACCTTGACAGATGAAATCTCCCTCTTGGGGGAGAGAATTTGAAGTCTAGAAGGTATCCCTGAGATATGATCTCTAACGCCCAGGGATCCTGGACATCTCTTGCCCAAGCCTGGGCGAAGAGAGAAAGTCTGCCCCCCACTAGATCCGTTCCCGGATCGGGGGCCCTCGATTCATGCTGTTTTAGGGGCAGCAGCAGGTTTCCTGGCCTGCTTGCCCTTGTTCCAGGACTGGTTAGGTCTCCAGCCTTGTCTGTAGCGAGCAACAGCTCCTTCCTGTTTTGGTGCAGAGGAAGTTGATGCTGCTCCTGCTTTGAAATTACGAAAGGAACGAAAATTAGACTGTCTAGCCTTAGGTTTGGCTCTGTCTTGAGGCAGGGCATGGCCTTTACCTCCTGCAATGTCAGCGATAATTTCTTTCAACCCGGGCCCGAATAAGGTCTGCCCTTTGAAAGGTATATTAAGCAATTTAGATTTAGAAGTAACGTCAGCTGACCAGGATTTTAGCCACAGTGCTCTGCGTGCCTGAATGGCGAATCCGGAATTCTTAGCCGTAAGTTTAGTTAAATGTACTACGGCATCTGAAATAAATGAGTTAGCTAACTTAAGGGCTTTAAGCTTGTGTGTAATCTCATCTAATGGAGCTGATTCAAGTGTCTCTTCCAGAGACTCAAACCAAAATGCTGCTGCAGCCGTGACAGGCGCAATGCATGCAAGAGGTTGCAATATAAAACCTTGTTGAACAAACATTTTCTTAAGGTAACCCTCTAACTTTTTATCCATTGGATCTGAAAAGGCACAGCTATCCTCCACCGGGATAGTGGTACGCTTAGCTAAAGTAGAAACTTCTCCCTCCACCTTAGGGACCGTTTGCCATAAGTCCCGTGTGGTGGCGTCTATTGGAAACATCTTTCTAAATATCGGAGGGGGTGAGAACGGCACACCGGGTCTATCCCACTCCTTAGTAACAATTTCAGTAAGTCTCTTAGGTATAGGAAAAACGTCAGTACTCGCCGGGTACCGCAAAATATTTATCCAACCTACACATTTTCTCTGGTATTGCAACTGTGTTACAATCATTCAGAGCCGCTAACACCTCCCCTAGTAATACACGGAGGTTTTCCAGCTTAAATTTAAAATTTGAAATATCTGAATCCAGTTTGTTTGGATCAGAACCGTCACCCGCAGAATGAAGCTCTCCGTCCTCATGTTCTGCAAATTGTGACGCAGTGTCTGACATGGCCCTAATATTATCAGCGCACTCTGTTCTCACCCCAGAGTGATCACGCTTACCTCTTAGTTCTGGTAATTTAGCCAAAACTTCAGTCATAACAGTAGCCATATCCTGTAATGTGATTTGTAATGGCCGCCCAGATGTACTCGGCGCTACAATATCACGCACCTCCCGAGCGGGAGATGCAGGTACTGACACGTGAGGCGAGTTAGTCGGCATAACTCTCCCCTCGTTGTTTGGTGAAATATGTTCAATTTGTACAGATTGACTTTTATTTAAAGTAGCATCAATACAGTTAGTACATAAATTTCTATTGGGCTCCACTTTGGCTTTAGCACATATAGCACAGATATCTTCCTCTGAATCAGACATGTTTAACACACTAGCAAATAAACTAGCAACTTGGAAATACTTTTCAAGTAATTTACTATAATATGAAAACGTACTGTGCCTATAAGAAGCACAGAAAAAGTTATGACAGTTGAAAATTAATAAACTGAAAAGTTATAGCATCAAATCTTTGTAAAAAACACAATTTTAGCAAAGGATTGCTCCCATTAGCAAAGGATAACTAACCCTGATAGCAGAAAAAGAAAAAAAAAAAATAAATACAGAAATAAACGTTTTTTTATCACAGTCAACTACAATCTCACAGCTCTGCTGTGAGTGATTACCTCCCTCAAAACAAGTTTTGAAGACCCCTGAGTTCTGTAGAGATGAACCGGATCATGCAGGGAAGACAATAAACTTCTGACTGAATCTCCCCCTCACACATAACAGTGAGAGAGATCAGTAAACTGTCATAAATTAAATAAAACGACTGCCAAGTGGAAAAAAAAATAGTGCCCAAAACATTTTTTCACCCAGTACCTCAGAAAATTAAACGATTTTACATGCCAGCAAAAAACGTTTAACATTAATAAATTGAGTGTTATTAAAAAGCCTGTTGCTAGTCCCTGCAAATTAGGCTAAAGTTTTATGCATACAGTATAATTCCAGTGAAGTGCCATTCCCCAGAATACTGAAGTGTAAAATATACATACATGACAGCCTGATACCAGTTGCTGCTACTGCATTTAAGGCTGAGTTTACATTATATCGGTATGGCAGAATTTTCTCATCAATTCCATTGTCAGAAAATAATAAGCTGCTACATACCTCTTTGCAGATTAATCTGCCCGCTGTCCCCTGATCTGAAGTTTACCTCTCCTCAGATGGCCGAGAAACAGCAATATGATCTTAACTACTCCGGCTAAAATCATAGAAAAACTCAGTGAGATTCTTCTTCAAATTCTACCAGAGAAGGAATAACACACTCCGGTGCTATTATAAAATAACAAACTTTTGATTGAAGGTATGAAACTAAGTATAATCACCACAGTCCTCTCACACATCCTATCTATTCGTTGGGTGCAAGAGAATGACTGGTAATGGCAGTTAGGGGAGGAGCTATATAGCAGCTCTGCTGGGTGAATCCTCTTGCACTTCCTGTTGGGGAGGAGTTAATATCCCATAAGTAATGGATGATCCGTGGACTGGATACACTTAACAAGAGAAAGGCCCTTTTGCGGGCTATTGGTAGTTTAGTTTAGGCTAGGGGTTTTTTTTATTTTGGGGGGCTTTTTTATTTTGATAGGCTATTAGATTAGGTATAATTAGTTTAAATATCTGTAATTTGATTATTATTTTCTGTAATTTAGTGGGGGGTTTTGTACTTTAGCTAATTTAATTTAATTTAGGTAATTGTATTTAATTTAGTTAATGTATTTAATTATAGTTTAGTGTTACGTATTAGTGTAACTTAGGTTAGGTTTTATTTTACAGGTACTTTGTATTTATTTTAGCTAGGTAGTTATTAAATAGTTAATAACTATTTAATAACTATTCTACCTAGTTAAAATAAATACAAACTTGCCTGTAAAATAAAAATAAACCCTAAGCTAGCTACAATGTATCTATCAGTTATATTGTAACTATTTTAGGGTGTATTTTATAGGTAAGTATTTAGTTTTAAATAGGCATAATGTAGTTAATGATAGTAATTTTATTTAGACTTATTTAAATTATATTTCAGTTAGTGGGGTTAGACTTAGATTTAGAGGTTAATACATTTAGTATAGTGGCGGCGACGTTGGGGGCAGCAAGTTAGGGGTTAATAAATGTAGGTCGGTTGCGGTGATGTTAGGGATGGCAGATTAGGGGTTAATAATATTTAACTAATGTTTGCGAGGTTTGCAGTTTAGGGGTTAATATGTTTATTATAGTGGCAGCGACATTGGGGGCGGCAGATTAGGGGTTAATAAGTGTAGGTAGGTTGCAGTGACATTGGGGGCGGCAGATTAGGGGTTAATAAATAGTATGTAGGTGTCGGCGATGTTGGGGGCAGCAGATTACAAGTTCATAAGTATAATGTAGGTGGCGGCGGTGTCCGGGGCGGCAGATTAGGGGTTAATAAGTGTAAGATTAGGGGTGTTTAGACTTGGGGTTCATGTTAGGGTGTTAAGTGTAAACATAACTTTTATTTAATTTCCCCATAGAAATCAATGGGGCTGCGTTGGTGAGTTTTACGCTGCTTTTTTGCAGGTGTTAGACTTTTTCTCAGCCGGCTCTCCCCGTTGATTCCTATGGGGAAATCGTGCACAAGCACGTACGACCAGCTCACTGCTGACTTAAGCAGCGTTGGTATTGGAGTGCTGTAATGAGCAAAATTTTGCTCAACGCTCACTTCTTGCCTTTTAACGCCGGGTTTCTGAAAACTCGTAATACCAGCGCTGTAGGTAAGTGAGCGATGAGACAAAACTGCTCTAATGCAAAACTCGTAATCTGGGCCAGAGATTGCCTGACTGTATATCTGCAGGCCTAATTTGTTAAGTGATGGTCTGATGGCAAAAGTGTTTCCCCTAATGTAATATGCTTTTAACCCTTACTGTTCTCTATGCCATTTCTTGTTTGATAATATCTCTGTCCTTCTTTTTATGACTACTTTCCCCACTATTATTTCTCCCACCCCTTCTAACTCTGATGTATACTAGACTGGATACAGTTCACTGCTTCATTTTAAAAATAGATAAATACAGTAAAACTATAACATACGTATAATATCGATATCTTCAAAATCATTGTTGAGTTCTTGTAGACATTTTAAAATCTCTGTTCCAAAGTTCTTTTCTTTAGCTTGACATGCTTCTGCACGCTGCTCACTTGTGGAGAAACATAAAAGACAACAGTAATACTGCTTTGCACCAACCATGAGCAGCACCGAGGACAGTAAGAGACAATAGCGCAGCTTTCGGAGAAGGTCTCCATGATCTTGTCTTTTCATCTTATTCCAACTGTCTTCACCTGTAGCAGAATAACAAATCAGAAAATAAACAAATCAGAAAAACATAATTTATGCTTACCTGATAAATTTATTTCTCTTGTAGTGTATCCAGTCCACGGATCATCCATTACTTATGGGATATTAACTCCTCCCCAACAGGAAGTGCAAGAGGATTCACCCAGCAGAGCTGCTATATAGCTCCTCCCCTAACTGCCATTACCAGTCATTCGACCGAAAACATGCAGAGAAAGGAAAACCATAGGGTACAGTGGTGACTGTAGTTTAATGGAAAAATTACCTGCCTTAAAGTGAAAGGGCGGGCCGTGGACTGGATACACTACAAGAGAAATAAATTTATCAGGTAAGCATAAATTATGTTTTCTCTTGTTAAGTGTATCCAGTCCACGGATCATCCATTACTTATGGGATACCAATACCAAAGCTAAAGTACACGGATGACGGGAGGGACAGGCAGGCTCTTTATACGGAAGGAACCACTGCCTGAAGAACCTTTCTCCCAAAAACAGCCTCCGAAGAAGCAAAAGTGTCAAATTTGTAAAATTTGGAAAAAGTATGAAGAGAAGACCAAGTTGCAGCCTTGCAAATCTGTTCAACAGAAGCCTCATTCTTAAAGGCCCAAGTGGAAGCCACAGCTCTAGTAGAATGTGCTGTAATTCTTTCAGGAGGCTGCTGTCCAGCAGTCTCATAGGCTAACCGTATTATGCTACGAAGCCAAAAGGAGAGAGAGGTAGCCGAAGCTTTTTGACCTCTCCTCTGACCAGAATAAACGACAAACAGGGAAGACGTTTGTCGAAAATCCTTAGTTGCCTGTAGATAAAATTTCAGGGCACGGACTACATCTAGATTGTGTAGCAGACGTTCCTTTTTCGAAGAAGGATTAGGACACAAAGATGTAACCACAATCTCTTGATTGATATTCCTGTTAGTGACCACCTTAGGTAGGAACCCAGGTTTAGTACGCAGAACTACCTTGTCTGAATGAAAAATCAGATAAGGAGAATCACAATGTAAGGCAGATAACTCAGAGACTCTTCGAGCCGAGGAAATCGCCATTAAAAACAGAACTTTCCAAGATATCAACTTGATATCAATGGAATGAAGGGGTTCAAACGGAACCCCCTGTAAAACATTAAGAACTAAGTTCAAACTCCATGGTGGAGCAACAGTTTTAAACACAGGCTTGATCCTAGCTAAAGCCTGACAAAAAGCTTGAACGTCCGGAACTTCTGACAGACGTTTGTGTAAAAGAATGGACAGAGCTGAAATCTGTCCCTTTAAGGAACTAGCGGATAAACCCTTTTCTAAACCTTCTTGTAGAAAAGACAATATCCTCGGAATCCTAACCTTACTCCATGAGTAACTCTTGGATTCGCACCAATATAAGTATTTGCGCCATATCTTATGGTAAATCTTTCTGGTAACAGGCTTCCTAGCCTGTATTAAGGTATCAATAACTGACTCAGAAAAACCACGTTTTGATAAAATCAAGCGTTCAATTTCCAAGCAGTCAGCTTCAGAGAAATTAGATTTTGATGTTTGAAGGGACCCTGGATCAGAAGGTCCTGTTTCAGAGGTAGCGACCAAGGTGGACAGGATGACATGTCCACTAGATCTGCATACCAAGTCCTGCGTGGCCATGAAGGCGTTATTAGAATCACTGATGCTCTCTCCTGTTTGATTCTGGCAATCAATCGAGGAAGCATCGGGAAGGGTGGAAACACATAAGCCATCCCGAAGGTCCAAGGTGCTGTCAAAGCATCTATCAGAACCGCTCCCGGATCCCTGGATCTGGACCCGTAACGAGGAAGCTTGGCGTTCTGTCGAGACGCCATGAGATCTATCTCTGGTTTGCCCCAACGTCGAAGTATTTGGGCAAAGACCTCCGGATGAAGTTCCCACTCCCCCGGATGAAAAGTCTGACGACTTAAGAAATCCGCCTCCCAGTTCTCCACTCCCGGGATGTGGATTGCTGACAGGTGGCAAGAGTGAGACTCTGCCCAGCGAATTATCTTTGATACTTCCATCATTGCTAGGGAGCTTCTTGTCCCTCCCTGATGGTTGATGTAAGCGACAGTCGTGATGTTGTCCGACTGAAACCTGATGAACCCCCGAGTTGTTAACTGGGGCCAAGCCAGAAGGGCATTGAGAACTGCTCTCAATTCCAGAATGTTTATTGGTAGGAGACTCTCCTCCTGATTCCACTGTCCCTGAGCCTTCAGAGAATTACAGACAGCGCCCCAACCTAGTAGGCTGGCGTCTGTTGTTACAATTGTCCAGTCCGGCCTGCTGAATGGCATCCCCCTGGACAGATGTGGCCGAGAAAGCCACCATAGAAGAGAATTTCTGGTCTCTTGATCCAGATTCAGAGTAGGGGACAAGTCTGAGTAATCCCCATTCCACTGACTTAGCATGCACAATTGCAGCGGTCTGAGATGTAGACGTGCAAAGGGTACTATGTCCATTGCTGCTACCATTAAGCCGATCACCTCCATGCATTGAGCTACTGACGGGTGTTGAATGGAATGAAGGACACGGCATGCATTTTGAAGCTTTGTTAACCTGTCTTCTGTCAGGTAAATCTTCATTTCTACAGAATCTATAAGAGTGGAAAGAGAGAACTCTTCTTTTCGTTCACCTTCCATCCATGCGACCTTAGAAATGCCAGTACTAACTCTGTATGAGACTTGGCAGTTTGAAAGCTTGAAGCTTGTATCAGAATGTCGTCTAGGTACGGAGCTACCGCAATTCCTCGCGGTCTTAGTACCGCCAGAAGAGCACCCAGAACCTTTGTGAAGATTCTCGGAGCCGTAGCCAATCCGAATGGAAGAGCTACAAACTGGTAATGCCTGTCTAGAAAGGCAAACCTTAGATACCGGTAATGATCTTTGTGAATCGGTATGTGAAGGTAAGCATCCTTTAAATCCACTGTGGTCATGTACTGACCCTTTTGGATCATGGGTAAAATTGTCCGAATAGTTTCCATTTTGAACGATGGAACTCTTAGGAATTTGTTTAGGATCTTTAAATCCAAGATTGGCCTGAAAGTTCCCTCTTTTTTGGGAACCACAAACAGATTTGAGTAAAACCCTTGTCCTTGTTCCGACCGCGGAACCGGATGGATCACTCCCATTAATAAAAGATCTTGTACGCAGCGTAGAAACGCCTCTTTCTTTATTTGGTTTGTTGACAACCTTGACAGATGAAATCTCCCTCTTGGGGGAGAGAATTTGAAGTCTAGAAGGTATCCCTGAGATATGATCTCTAACGCCCAGGGATCCTGGACATCTCTTGCCCAAGCCTGGGCGAAGAGAGAAAGTCTGCCCCCCACTAGATCCGAAGCTTGTGTGTAATCTCATCTAATGGAGCTGATTCAAGTGTCTCTTCCAGAGACTCAAACCAAAATGCTGCTGCAGCCGTGACAGGCGCAATGCATGCAAGAGGTTGCAATATAAAACCTTGTTGAACAAACATTTTCTTAAGGTAACCCTCTAACTTTTTATCCATTGGATCTGAAAAGGCACAGCTATCCTCCACCGGGATAGTGGTACGCTTAGCTAAAGTAGAAACTGCTCCCTCCACCTTAGGGACCGTTTGCCATAAGTCCCGTCTGGTGGCGTCTATTGGAAACATCTTTCTAAATATCGGAGGGGGTGAGAACGGCACACCGGGTCTATCCCACTCCTTAGTAACAATTTCAGTAAGTCTCTTAGGTATAGGAAAAACGTCAGTACTCGCCGGTACCGCAAAATATTTATCCAACCTACACATTTTCTCTGGTATTGCAACTGTGTTACAATCATTCAGAGCCGCTAACACCTCCCCTAGTAATACACGGAGGTTTTCCAGCTTAAATTTAAAATTTGAAATATCTGAATCCAGTTTGTTTGGATCAGAACCGTCACCCGCAGAATGAAGCTCTCCGTCCTCATGTTCTGCAAATTGTGACGCAGTGTCTGACATAGCCCTAATATTATCAGCGCACTCTGTTCTCACCCCAGAGTGATCACGCTTACCTCTTAGTTCTGGTAATTTAGCCAAAACTTCAGTCATAACAGTAGCCATATCCTGTAATGTGATTTGTAATGGCCGCCCAGATGTACTCGGCGCTACAATATCACGCACCTCCCGAGCGGGAGATGCAGGTACTGACACGTGAGGCGAGTTAGTCGGCATAACTCTCCCCTCGTTGGTTGGTGAAATATGTTCAATTTGTACAGATTGACTTTTATTTAAAGTAGCATCAATACAGTTAGTACATAAATTTCTATTGGGCTCCACTTTGGCTTTAGCACATATAGCACAGATATCTTCCTCTGAATCAGACATGTTTAACACACTAGCAAATAAACTAGCAACTTGGAAATACTTTTCAAGTAATTTACTATAATATGAAAACGTACTGTGCCTATAAGAAGCACAGAAAAAGTTATGACAGTTGAAAATTAATAAACTGAAAAGTTATAGCATCAAATCTTTGTAAAAAACACAATATTAGCAAAGGATTGCTCCCATTAGCAAAGGATAACTAACCCTGATAGCAGAAAAAAAAAAAAAAATACAGAAATAAACGTTTTTTTTTTTTTTTATCACAGTCAACTACAATCTCACAGCTCTGCTGTGAGTGATTACCTCCCTCAAAACAAGTTTTGAAGACCCCTGAGTTCTGTAGAGATGAACCGGATCATGCAGGGAAGACAATAAACTTCTGACTGAATTTTTTGATGCGTAGCAAAAGCACCAAAAAAGGTCCCTCCCCCTCACACATAACAGTGAGAGAGATCAGTAAACTGTCATAAATTAAATAAAACGACTGCCAAGTGGAAAAAAATAGTGCCCAAAACATTTTTTCACCCAGTACCTCAGAAAATTAAACGATTTTACATGCCAGCAAAAAACGTTTAACATTAATAAATTGAGTGTTATTAAAAAGCCTGTTGCTAGTCCCTGCAAATTAGGCTAAAGTTTTATGCATACAGTATAATTCCAGTGAAGTGCCATTCCCCAGAATACTGAAGTGTAAAATATACATACATGACAGCCTGATACCAGTTGCTGCTACTGCATTTAAGGCTGAGTTTACATTATATCGGTATGGCAGAATTTTCTCATCAATTCCATTGTCAGAAAATAATAAGCATACCTCTTTGCAGATTAATCTGCCCGCTGTCCCCAGATCTGAAGTTTACCTCTCCTCAGATGGCCGAGAAACAGCAATATGATCTTAACTACTCCGGCTAAAATCATAGAAAAACTCAGGTAGATTCTTCTTCAAATTCTACCAGAGAAGGAATAACACACTCCGGTGCTATTATAAAATAACAAACTTTTGATTGAAGGTATGAAACTAAGTATAATCACCACAGTCCTCTCACACATCCTATCTATTCGTTGGGTGCAAGAGAATGACTGGTAATGGCAGTTAGGGGAGGAGCTATATAGCAGCTCTGCTGGGTGAATCCTCTTGCACTTCCTGTTGGGGAGGAGTTAATATCCCATAAGTAATGGATGATCCGTGGACTGGATACACTTAACAAGAGAAATATTTATTTTTGAAGCACTCTAGTCTGTTCCTTGATCTCAGCAGTAATTGTTAATTTCTGTATCTTTAGAGGGGCTTTTATCAATGTCTGTGATCCACGTGAAAGCGCCAAGAAGTGTTTATTTATGCGTCGTAAAACAACTTTGCAATATAGTTTTGTTATCTTCTTTGCCCCTTTTTTATGTACTTTAGCTCTGAAAATTGTAGATTTTCTGATTCTGAGAATTGGAAATGCACACTGCAAGGGAATGCACACTGCATGCTTCTGCAGCCCCTCTGTCAGTCACATGCACACATCATACTACCAGACCAGCAGCCCCTCTGTCAGTCACATGTACACATCATACTACCAGACCAGCAGCCCCTCTGTCAGTCACATGTACACATCATACTACCAGACCAGCAGCCCCTCTGTCAGTCACATGTACACATTATACTACCAGACCAGCAGCCCCTTTGTCAGTCACATGCATACATCATATCTCAAGACCATGCAGCCCCTCTGTCCGTCACATCATACCGTCTGTCCCTTCAGTCCCCCTGTCAGTCACATGCACACATCATACCTATTATCCTTGCAGTCCCCCTGCCAGTCACATGTACACATCATACTACCAGACCAGCGCCCCTTTGTCAGTCACATGCATACATCATATCTCAAGACCATGCAGCCCCTCTGTCAGTCACGTGCATACATCATATCTCAAGACCATGCAGCCCCTCTGTCCGTCACATGTACATATAATACCTTCTGTCCTTTCAGTCCCCCTGTCAGTCACATGCACATATAATACCTCCTATCCTTGCAGTCCCCCTGACAGTCACATGCACACAACATACCACCAGACCAGCAGCCCCTTTGTCAGTCACATGCATACATCATATCTCAAGACCATGCAGCCCCTCTGTCAGTCACGTGCATACATCATATCTCAAGACCATGCAGCCCCTCTGTCAGTTATATGCACATATCATACCACCAGACCATGCAGCCGCTCTGTCATTCACAAGTGCACATCATACCTCCTGACCCTGCATCCCCCTGTCAGTCACATGCACACATCATACCACCAGACCAGCAGCCCCTTTATCAGTCACATGCATACATCATTTCTCAAGACCATGCAGCCCCTCTGTCAGTCATATGTACACATCATACCTTCTGTCCCTGTGGTGTGTCTGTCAGTCATAGGTAATCTTTTCAAAAGAAGTTTGGAAAACATCACACTTACTGCACTGGGGCACGGAACCACAGACCTGCCAAGTCTCCTTCAATAGCAAAAATCAACAAGGATTCCAGCCACCAATATGTTTAAAAGGACCTTTATTGTCTCCTTAATGGGTCCATAGGAAAAACATTTTGGCTGAAATCCTTGTTGATATTTTTCTGTCATAGGTGCACATCATATCTCCAGGCCTTGCAGTCCCTCTGTCAGTCACATGCACACATCATACCTTCTGTCCTGGCAGTCTGTCTGTCAGTCACATGCACACATCATACCTTCTGTCCTGGCAGTCTGTCTGTCAGATGTACACATGATATCTCCAGACCATGCAGCACCTCTGTCAGTCACATGAACGCATCATATTTCCAGACTATGCAGTCTGTCTGTCAGTCATATGCACCTGTACAGCTCCTCTGTCAGACACACACCCAAATCCCCCCAGACCCCTTGGCAGCCCTTCTGTAAGTCATATACCAACATCAGACCCCCTGGCCCTGCAGCCCATCTGTTCACCACATACACATATCAGTTCACTTGCTCTTTGCCTTGTAGAAGATGACTAGCGTGAAGCCAGTGGAGAAGTGTAGAATGAGTCTAATCTATTTTTTACCAAGGGCCTCCGCTTGCTTTTGTTTACCAGCAATGTAAATGATCTGGAACAGTCCCTAGTGGCTGCAAAGTGAGGCGGAAAATCTATGGTGGTCTTTATAGTTGTGATCAATGCCTGTCTGTGGCTGCTATACATGGACACTGTGTGTGCAGAGCTGGGGTAGTTCTATACTTATATGTGATAGCAGATCATAGTGATAATCAGTGCCTGCCTGCTGTTGCTATACAGATACAGGGACCATCTGTGCCAGGTAAAGATTGTGCAGAGCTGGGGTAGTTCTATATTTATATACTTTAGCAGGGTATAGTGATGATCAATGCATAATGTGCTCAGGACTTATACACTTACATCTACAGCATGTGTTGCATACAGAGACAGGTGATATGTGTTTGGGGCTGGAGTACATACATCTACATCCTGGGCTGGCATATAGTGACAAATTATATGAGTTTTGGGCGGGAGCACTTACATCTATAGCATGGGTTGTCATACAGTGACAGGTGATATGTGTTTGGTCTGGAGCACATACATCTACAGCATAGGCTGGCATACAGAGACAGGTGATATGTGTTTGGGGCTGGAGTACATACATCTACATCCTGGGCTGGCATATAGTGACAAATTATATGAGTTTTGGGCGGGAGCACTTACATCTATAGCATGGGTTGTCATACAGTGACAGGTGATATGTGTTTGGTCTGGAGCACTAACATCTACAGCATAGGCTGGCATACAGAGACAGGTGATATGTGTTTGGGACTTACATGCTTACAGCTACAGCATGGTTTGGCATACATAAGCAGGTGATATAAGTTATGGGCGGGAGCACTTACATCTATAGCATGGGTTGGCATACAGTGACAGGTGATATGTGTTTGGGCGAGAGCACTTACATCTATAGCATGGGTTGGCATACAATGACAGGTGATATGTGTTTGGGCTGGAGCACTTACATCTACAGCATGGGCTGGCATACAGTGAAAAGTGATATGTGTTTGGGACTGGAGCACATACATCTACAGCATAGATTGGCATACAGAGACAAGTGATATGTGTTTGGGACTGGAGCACATACATCTACAGCATAGATTGGCATACAGAGACAAGTGATATGTGTTTGGTCTGGAGCACATACATCTACAGCATAGATTGGCATACAGAGACAAGTGATATGTGTTTGGGCTGGATCACTTACATCTACAGCATGGGTTGTCATACAGTGACAGGTGATATGTGTTTGGTCTGGAGCACATACATCTACAGCATAGGCTGGCATACAGTGACAGGTGATATGTGTTTGGGCTGGAGCACATACATCTACAGCATGGGTTGGCATACAGTGACAAGTGATATGTGTTTGGGCTGGAGCACATACATCTACAGCATGGGTTGGCATACAGTGACAGGTGATATGTGTTTGGTCTGGAGCACATACATCTACAGCATAGGCTGGCATACAGTGACAGGTGATATGTGTTTGGGCGGGAGCACTTACATCTACAGCATAGGCTGGCATACAGAGACAGGTGATATGTGTTTGGGACTTACATGCTTACAGCTACAGCATGGTTTGGCATACATAAGCAGGTGATATAAGTTATGGGCGGGAGCACTTACATCTATAGCATGGGTTGGCATACAGTGACAGGTGATATGTGTTTGGGCGGGAGCACTTACATCTGCAGCATGGGTTGGCATACAATGACAGGTGATATGTGTTTGGGCTGGAGCACATACATCTACAGCATGGGTTGGCATACAATGACAGGTGATATGTGTTTGGGCGGGAGCACTTACATCTGCAGCATGGGTTGGCATACAGTGACAGGTGATATGTGTTTGGGCTGGATCACTTACATCTACAGTATAGGTTGGCATACAGTGACAGGTGATATGTGTTTGGGCTGGATCACTTACATCTACAGCATAGATTGGCATACAGAGACAAGTGATATGTGTTTGGGCTGGTGAACCTAGATCTACAGCATGGGTTGGCATACAGTGACAGGTGATATGTGTTTGGGCTGGTGAACCTAGATCTACAGCATGGGTTGCCATACAGTGACAGGTGATATGTGTTTGGGCTGGTGAACCTAGATCTACAGCATGGGTTGGCATACAGTGACAGGTGATATGTTTTTGGGCTGGTGAACCTAGATCTACAGCATGGGTTGGCATACAGTGACAGGTGATATGTGTTTGGGCTGGAGCACTTACATCTATAGCATGGGTTGGCATACAGTGACAGGTGATATGTGTTTGGGCTGGAGCACTTACATCTACAGCATAGGTTGGCATACAGTGACAAGTGATATGTGTTTGGGCTGGAGCACTTACATCTACAGCATGGGTTGGCATACAGTGACAGGTGATATGTGTTTGGGCTGGTGAACCTAGATCTACAGCATGGGTTGGCATACCGTGACAGGTGATATGTGTTTGGGCTGGTGAACCTAGATCTACAGCATGGGTTGGCATTCAGTGACAGGTGATATGTGTTTGGGCTGGAGCACATACATCTACAGCATGGGTTGGCATACCGTGACAGGTGATATGTGTTTGGGCTGGTGAACCTAGATCTACAACATGGGTTGGCATAGAGAGGCAGGTGATATGTGTTTGGGATTTACACACACAGCTTTAGCATGGGCTGGCATACAGAGGCAGATGACAACCAATTATAATTAATGGAACCAGTGATGCCACTGTAAAGTTATTTTCCCTCATGAATAGCATATGGACAAAACTCAGCTTAGTGTGGATACAGCAAAAGGCACTGTTAGTGAATAAGGTAAACTTGTGTTGAGTTTTTAAGCTGCTTCTAATAAAGAAATATCTCTTTATTAGAATATTCACAGAAAAATAAAACAGTTCTTCTTTATTTTATAGTAAGGATAACAACGGTTTTATCTTAGCAATAGTTTTTATTATTGACTTTCATTGTAGTTAAACTATTTTCACATGCCTGTGTAAAGTAAAAATAATTAGCAGGGTTTTTAACATCTCAACATTTATAGGGTGTCCTGAATTGGGGTCTGGAAAATATGGTCATTTAAGTGAAGGGCAAATGTACAGCACACATTATATGTGATTCTAGATGGTGTATTGCAGAATTTATTCATTTCTTCAGCCAAGAAGTGGTTCTACTGAAGAAAATAGTAGTTTTTAGGTAGCTGCCTTCATTGCCAGCTCCTTATACAGGGTGAAAACCTTTGGGGAACTTTTTATGTAGATCTCTTAGCCTCACAGAGAGTAACTACAGAGTTTTCACGTAAAACAAACCTAGAAACAAATTTACTATAGTAACCAGCAACAGACAAAATCTAGCAGTTCAAGTGCTCCTCGTACTTTGTAATATTCAAAGCTTCAGATTGCTATGGTAACTAGTTGCCGTGGTGAAGAGAATCTAAAAATGGAAGTTGTAGCAAGTGAACTAAAGTGATACCGAGAAGTGTTTATGAGGAGTAAAGAGTAAGGTGGTGGTTACATTAAATAACAGTAACAGGTTTATGAGATGCTAAATTAATAAAATGTATCGAAAATAATAACTTGAATAGGAAACATGCATTCAAAAGTAAGGATCTATACTGTTCCTTTAATTAGTTTTATTAGCACACTAAATGGTATTAACCACTAGATCAATTTGTTTTTTGAAAATCCATAGCAGTAATCAATATTTTAGATAGCATAAATTATTATTAAAGAGCAAATACAAAAATACTGGTTTTAGTAGTCAACAGTAACTAGGAATGACCCTGTTTTTTAAATGTTTGAGAGAGAGAGAGAGAGGGAGAGAGAAAGAGAGGGAGAGAGGGAGCTTTAATTCTAGAGAGAACACAAGTCTCTTGCCATTTTATTTCTTTATGAAATGCATTACAAGAAAGTCTCATCTCATATATTTATGATTGAATATTTTTTATTAGTTTGAAAAATAAACAGTTACAGAGATACCTTCTCCCGTATTGGTCTCCATCATCATGGACTCCGAAGGATAGGTTTGCACCATAGCATTTCTATATAATAAACAATTCAATTAATAACCTTTATAACACTCCATTCAGTTCTAGTGATACTTAAATATCCAAATATACTCATCAATTAAAGAGCACTAATAGAGTCCTGAGATCATTGAATTCAGATGATATTCAGTCCATACATCTTCATGAATGACAGGCTATCTCTCTTGAAAGATAGTACAGTTGTAAGTTCTATTTCTGAGTTGGTCTTTTATTGAGCTTTAATGAGATTTTCGTTGAATCAAGGTTTAATTACTCTGTCTCTATATAACTTAAGTTTAGAGAGTACAACACCTAGAGAAGGTAAAGTTCTGCGGGTTGGGGCAGGAAAGGGAAGAAAGTATGGGGAAGGGGAGTGACGACACACCATGTTTTGTTATTTGTTGTATAGCTGTAGGTAAAGATTTTTATATCTGTATTGACCACCTAAGGCTACGTTTCCCACCAGTCTTTCTTGTCTAGATTTCATTTAATTAACCAGTAGTACCATACGGCTTGGACTACTTCCTTATTATCTAAAGTGTGTGATGCCAACTCATACATATTGTATGTATGTTGAATTTTATTGTAAATTTCTGTCCAGGTTGGGCTACCTGTCTTCCAATATCTGGCTATGCATGTCCGTGTGACTGTGCATAGAATCCTGATAAATGTGTTAATATGTTTATTAAATCTATTGATATGTACATGTAGGAGAGCTTGTTGGATTGTGAGATCTATATTCTCATTTAGGATGTGACTAAGAAAGGAGGATAGTTGTGTCCATATCCCTGTAATCTCCCTACAATCCCACCACATATGCCTGTATGTTCCTATTTCTCCGCACCCTCTGTAGCAGAAGGCACTTCCCTGCGTATGTATATGGGCCGTTCTCGTGGGCGTTAGATACCATCGGTATATGGTTTTAATAACGTTTTCCTTAAGGTCTACACTTATAAGTCCCTTTTCTGCATTTTGAAATATTGTTTCCCACTCTTTAATTTCTTTACAGATAAGTAATTCTCTCTCCCACGCCATCATAGTGGGGGTTTTTGTAGTAATCTGCGAAGCCTGAATAGCTATATATAAGATAGAGATGGTGTGTTTATTGCGTTCCTTTGATTTACAGAAATTTTCTATTGGTGTACTGTTGTTTGCTCTTGGATTTCTCAGATATGATTGTACAGCTGAATGTATCTGTAAATATATGTACCAGTGTAGTTTCAAGGGGTTCAATTTTGTCTGAAGAAGATTAAATGAAAGTGTAGTTCCACCCTCCATGAAGTCTGCCACTCTATATAACCCCTTATTTTCCCATTTCTGAAGCTGAGCCCAGAGTTCACTAGGTACGATATATCTTATCGGGATGTATAAAGAATATTGTGGCATGAGACCATATTTGGTTCTTGCTTTTTTCCATGTAGTTACTGTGAGGTTTGTAGTGTAAGGTCTAGAAGTTTCTGTATTGTTTTGTGTTCTCCCGGGGTCCCAAATAATTGTATCAGTCTCACCCCATCCACCTAATGTTGCTTCTAAGGTAGGCCAGATAATCTCTTTGTTTCTTTTTAGTAAGAGAGTGTCTTGCGCCATTCTGGCTGCATTATAGTATTCTATTAAATTAGGGGCCCCTATACCTCCCAGTTTCCTATGTCTATTTAAAATTGATTTCGCTATTCTGTTAGTTTTATCCCCTCTTATGAATATTAGTATTTCCTTTTGTAATGTATCTAGATCTGTTTTTAAAATTTTAATAGGTAGGGTTCTAAACAGGTATAATATCCTTGGCAAAGCAGTCATCTTCACCGCGGCCACTCTACCCAGCCATGAGAATCTATAGCTTTTCCATGTCGATAGATCCTTTCTGATTTGTTTGAACAATGGGATATAATTTACTTTATATAGTTGCGAGGGGCAAGTGGGAAGATGAACTCCCAGATACTTTAGGGAGTGCTTCATCCATTTAAAATTAAAGTTGGATTCCAATAGTGTCTGAGTCTGTCGGGGGATCGCTATGGGGAGGGCTTCGCATTTCTCTGCATTTATTTTAAATCCCGAAATGATAGAAAAGGTCTCTAGTGTTTGGTATAGATTGGGTAGGGATATTAGGGGGTTCGTCAGAGTCAATAATATATCGTCCGCAAACAATGCTAGTTTATATTCCGTTGTTACTGTCTTAACACCTGATATATCTATATGTGAGCGAATTTTGGCGGCTAGAGGCTCTACACATAGAGCAAAAAGTAATGGAGATAGGGGGCATCCCTGTCTGGTTCCGTTACGAATTGGGAAGGGTTGGGATTTGTATCCTGCTGATGAAACCTGAGCCCCTGGAACAGAGTAGATAGCCTTTAATGCTTTTATAACTGCCCCTTCAAACCCCATCTTATGCAATACCAAAAACATATAATCCCAGTCAATCCTATCGAACGCCTTCTCTGCATCCAGAGATAGGAGCAGGGAAGGCGTTTGTGTCTCTTTTAAGGTCTGGATTAGATTAGTAACTTTACGTATGTTATCTGGGGCTTCCCTTCCTTTAACAAAACCCACTTGGTCCGGGTGGACCAGGTAAGGTATAATATGTTTAAGTCGGTTCGCTATTATCTTTGTGAAAATCTTGAGGTCTTGGTTAATTAGGGATATTGGGCGGTAATTTTGGCATTTTTTGTGGTCCCTTCCTGGTTTGGGGATGACTACTATTTTCGCTGCCAGGAGCTCAGGTGGAATGACCCCCCCCCCCATGACATAATTACAGAACTTAATGAGATGTGGAGTTAGTGTTACTTTAAAAAGCTTATAGTATTCACCAGGGAAGCCGTCCGGTCCCGCCGCCTTCCCTGGTTTAAGATCTTTGATAGCTCCTAACACCTCCATAGTGGATATGGGAGCATTCAAAGTTTCCCTCTGTTCTTTAGATATAGTTTGCAATAAGTCATGATTAAAAAAAGTTGTAGTGAGTGCCTCTGTCTCTGCGTTGTGTAAAACCTTTCTCCCATCATATAGGTCACCGTAGTATGCTGCGAAAGTGTCTACTATTTCCTGCGGGTGTGAGGTTATCGTATTGTTAGGAGTCTCAAGTGAGGAAATCACTGAGGCTCGACATCGTTCCCTAATTTTGTGTGCCATGTATCTATCCGGTTTGTTTGCGAATATGAAGTATTGTGCCTGCTGGTTCTGAGTGGCTCTGGTGGCTTGCTTGTGAAGGAGTGTAGCTAGTGCAGTTTTTTTAGAGTGGAGAGTCTTCTGTATGGTTTTTGTTTTGGTATGTTTATGTTTCCTTTCTAGTTCTTCAATTTCTGTGTGGAGTTGTTTTAATTGTTGTCTATATTTTCTGATCTGTAGTGTTTTTTCTTTGATCAGTATCCCCCTTAGGACCGCTTTGTGAGCCGCCCACGTGATCCCTGGGTTAGTTACAGTGTCCGTGTTGATATGCCAGTATTCGGTTAGTAGCTTAAGTACATTGTCGTGTGTTTGGGGGTTTCTAATATACGATTTATCAAAGGTCCAAGTTTTACTTCTGTGTGGGTCACATAATCCCTCCACCTGTAAAGTGATGATCGAGTGATCCGACCATACACAGGCATGGATCTGAGAGCTGTGTAATAGAGGTTGTAATATCTGACTTACGTATATGTAGTCTAACCTAATATAGGTTTTATGTGCTGCCGAATAATACGTGGTATCGTTGGTTAAACCGTATAATGTAGTCCATGTTTCTATCAGGGAGTGAGGCAGTAGATGTTCCTGTATTAATTTGACAATGCGATTGTGTCTAATTTGCTTGTTGGTTAAGGGTTTAGTGCCAGTTGAGCTAATAGGCTTCATGGTGACATTGAAGTCTCCCGCCATAAATATCTTTGTGTGGGACCATTGTGTGAGTAGATGTGATATATGCTGAAAAAAGTTATGTTGATTTTCGTTCGGTGCGTAAACGTTGCATAGGGTGATTTCTGAATCTGAGATTCTCCCTTTTACTATTATATATCTCCCTTCAGTATCTGTGATTATATTTTCTTGTGTGAAATTGAGCGTAGAGTGTATAAGAATGGATGTGCCCCTTTTTTTAGATGTTGCTGTCGAATGATAATGGGTGTTAAAATGTTTTGCCCAGTATTTTGGGATACTATCTTTAAGCAAGTGAGTCTCTTGGAGAAATAAAATATTGGCATGTAAGGAGGTGTATTGTGTCATTGCCATTCGTCTTTTTACGTCAGTATTTAATCCCCTTACATTATGGGATAATATCTTTATTTTAGGGATCATGATAATATGTTTGTTTTGGTATGGTGCGAAAGGAGTGTTGTTACCTGTGGGTCCTTTGATTGGAGACCTAGTGTTATGGACTGCAGCCGATCAGGAGTGCAGCTGGTGGACTGTATTGTGTCGTCACTGGGGATGGGAAGGGAGCTAGAAAGAGAGTACAATGTTAATAACATAATAAACAGCAATTCTGGGTCCTCAACAGTAGGACCGCTAAGAAGTAAACTTTGATATATCATAGGAATAAACAAGAAAATGTATTATACTATATAACTACTTTGGGGGAAACTATATTCCCACAACATCTTGTAACTTTCATAATTATAACTTAGTAGGAGTCCCTGAGAATAGGCAGCAACATGGAGGGTCTTGCGTCAGGTTGGGAAACAAGGAACCGTGATTACAGATGCTTTAAAGGTGATCTGGGGTTGTTTCTGTCTATTGTTCCTTCAACCACCCTCAATGCCTCTCAGGCTCCAAAAGAGGTGAATTTCGGGTATTTGTATCTTCGAGATGGATGTGATATCTTCTAGGAAATCTTCCCTCTTGTCTCTTTTATTTTCTGTTTTTTGTGATTGATAGTCTGCCATTTAGAAGGGTCTGGGTGTCTGTCTGGGTCTTTGCTCTTCTCTGGGTTTGATGTCGAAGTTGAGATGATGGGTGCTTCTAAAGCTAAAATCTTGCAGATCTCTGGAATATCTTCTGGATCCTTAAGTGTAATTGTTTTAGAGTCTTTTGTGATGTGTAGAGCGAATGGGAACCCCCATCTATACGGGATCTGATGTTTTCTAAGTAAAGTAGTAAGAGGCCGTAGGGCTCCCCTCCTTTGTAGTGTCCTGACACTGAGATCCTGATAAAACTGTATCACGTTACCTTGGTATTTGTACGTTGGGTGTTTCCTTGCCGCCTGTAGGATCTTTTCTTTATCCGGGAAAAAAGTAAGCTTGATTATGATGTCTCTTGGGGGTAGACCTGGTTTAGGTTTGGCCTTTAGCGCCCTGTGTGCTCTCTCTGTATGGAAAATGTAGTCAGCTGGAGAGTTTGTAATTTGAAGGAAGAGTTGGGTGAGGTAGGCAGGAATTTCTGTGGGACCCACCTCCTCTGGAACTCCTTTGAGGCGGATATTATTCCTCCTACTCCTATTCTCTAGATCTTCCATTTTATCTTGAAACTCTTCCATTAATTGTTGTTGCGAGGACATGGTTTGGGACATTTCATCCATCTGATCCACCATGGAATCTTTTTGGTCTTCTAGGGTTTCAATTCTATTACCCATTTCCAGTAAATCAGACTTGATTTCAGAAAGGCTATTGGTCACAGATGAGTGTATAGAGTCGATTTTCTCCCATAATTTTTCAAAATTGTCTGCAATGTCCTTTTTGGATACTAAATTTCTAAGGTCAGCTTTTGTTAGTGGGCTTTTGTCTTGTAGTAGTTGTTGAGAGTCAGTGTCAGATTCTTCATCTGCTTCTGTGTCTATCAGTTGTTTACTTGTTTGAGAGGACTTAAAAAAAGTGGACATGGCTGTGGTTTTTGTCGTTTTATCCCCCTTAGCGGGTCTTTTAGAGGTCATCTTGGTAGCTAGTAGGTATAGCGAAGAAAAACGCAGAATTTAAGAGAAAGGTCTATCTCGCTGTCAGCTGAGGCGTTTGTTTTCTACTGGACACTGATTCACATAGACTGTGATCCCATATATAGATTATTACAACCCAGACTTTGTTATATCTATTTTGTTTAGGCAGGTATATTATGTAAGAAGACAAGAGGTGTGTGTTGGTTTTTTTCCACCCCTCATTTCATGTTAAGGTCTATCTTGATGTTGTTCTCCTGATGATTGCTAAATTTTGGTTCCCCCATTAAAGATCAGGGTATCAGTTACATTCTAGTCCATATATATCCCCAGACTTTGTTGCTGTATATGTGTTCTAGGGGGTGTGAGCAGTTCAATTGGTTACTGGTGCAAGCTGTTGTATATATTACTTATTCAGTGGTATATTATTTGTACAGCAATTGCCTGAGCTTCAGCATAGTTTAAAAGCTGGTTTCAGGGTGTTGTCAATCTGTAGTTCCCCTCTCCCCAGGGCAGTTATCCTCACAGGAAGATCACGGGAAAAGGTATAGGGGGTATGACCTGCCACCACTCTGGGCTGGCAGGAAAGGGGGGGGGGAGAGGGTGTTGAGAGGTATAACCTACTGCTGAGTGCAAATATTTAGGTCACTTTTTAATAAGGTGAGCAGAAGTCGGTGTGCAGAGTCAGAGGGGTTAAAGTGGTTCTGGGTTGTTTATGGAGCTTTACACTGAAGGGGCTGTGTACAGTGTTAGGTGGTTATGTGTCTCTTTTGATATTATTTGTATATAAGAGTGCTTGACGTCTCTACAGAAGTTTATATTCCCGCTCCATCCACTGCCTATATGATGTGGTGCAATGTTCTCTGGCTTCCATCTAAATTCAAGTAGATAAGGGTTAATATTGAGGTTCAGATAAGTGGAGGAACATCCAAGGCTTTTATAAGCTGGGAGCTGTGTATAGTATCAAGTGTTTATTTGTCCCTCTTGTCGTTGTATAGTGGGTCAGAGTGCTTAGTGCTACTTTAGAGATTTATCAAGAAGAAGGTATCCACACCCTTTCCACTATTGTTATTGAGAGTAGCCTGTGCGGTCTCCTTGGCTTTCAGTCCAGCTGTGGCTTAGCTGAACCGAGTGCCATTGTGTGAGTCTCTAGCCCAGATAAAGCTGCACTCCCAGGATATCAGAAGCTCCTGAGCCTTTATGCCTCTAAGCCTCCCAGAGACCTGCTGCAGTTTATGTGCACCGGAGTTCCGTTGCGCTCCAATTACCCCACTAGGCTATTGACTCTGGCGCAGCTTCCTACTCCTGATCTCGCCCCAGCCTTCTCTCTCATCTCATATATTTAAAGGGATATAAAACTCAACATTTTTCTGTCATGATTCAGGTGGAACATGCGATTTTAAACAACTTTCTTATTTACTTCTATTATCAATTTTTCTTAGTTCTCTTGGTATCTTTTGTTGAAAAGCAGGGACATATACTTAGGAGTCGACCCATTTCTGGAGCTCTATATGGCAGCAGTTTTGTAAGAGTATAATCCATTTGCAAAAGTGCTATATGGCAGCACTATTTATTGCCATGTAGTGCTCCAGATACCTACTTAGGTATCTTTTCAAGGCAGAATATCATCTAAAGCTCTCTAGACTGGCAACGTTATGTAAGACGTCTCATCAGTACTGTGAGGTCCCTCAAGCAATTTTAGAAAGGGAATTTAGAAAAGACAAATGCAGGTAAAATGTGTTAAATAAACAAACTATGACCTAGATTGTAAGTGAAGCTCAAAATATTAGAGCTATTGACTGCTAACACATGTCAAAATAAAGCAATACTACTCTTATTCTTGCGCTCATATTATAAGTTGAAAGTAAACTGGTAGCATTCAACAGAAAGCCTCTGGCATGCTCACATCTGGAGTTCGGATAGCACGGTTATGCTAAACTTCTATGGGCGCGCTACAAAACTGAGTTTCTGGCTTTTGTTTGAGCCGTAACCCAAAGGTTCGCTAAGCTAAAGGTCTGTCAAGAAAATATATATATCGCTGCCATCATGACGCTGCCCTCAAATCCCTCAAACAAGGGAAGAGCCCTGGACCGGACAGTTTTAGTAATTTTTACTACAAACAATTTAAACCACTCCTGACCAAATTTCTCCTAAAACTATACAACTATATAAGCCCTGAACAGCAATTCCCATCAAGTATGTAAGAAGCAAATATAACCATGTTACCTAAACCGTGGAAACCGGCCACCACCCCCTCCAACTTCCACCCCATATCCTTGCTCAATGTTGACCTCAAACTATAATCAAAAATACTAGCTAACTGACTAAATGTAATCCTCCCTTATTTGATTCATATTGACCAAACGGGATTTGTGCTGCAGAGGGAGGTTAAGGAGAACATGGTAAAGGAGATACATCTACTAAACCACACTCACCAGCACAAAATACCATTTCATTCATACCATAAATTTCATTTCAACAGATGCTGAGAAGGCATTAGATTGGACCTTCTTGATATGCACCCTCTATAAATTTGGCCTCCCCAAGCAATTCATTTTTAAAATTTCTGCCCTCTACACTACCCCTTCAGCTAAGATTAGGGTGAATGGCCTCCTGTGTCAGATACTTTCCTTATAAAAAACGGGACCAGGTAAGGCTGCCCGTTGTCACCCCTCTTGTTTGTTCTTTCCATGGAAGTTCTTGCTACCATTCTCTGCATATCTCCCATGGTTGAAGGCATCAAAATTTAAACTTTAGAATATAAATTAGCACTCTTTGCTGAAGACCTTCTTATGACCCTTACAGCGCCATTAAGATCTCTCAATGCAGCTCACTCAATTCTTACCACCTACGGCATGGTCTCCAACTTCTCAATCAATTTTGAGAAATCGAAATTACTTACTGTGCATGTGGCGAATGAAGACCTATCCTCTCTACAATCTGTAAATCAGTTTACACTTAGAACCCGCTCCCTCAAGTACCTAGGAATACACCTAACACCAAACTTTGCTAACCTGGTCAAATCAAACTACGACTCTCTCATCTCGAACATATCTTCAAATGCTACACAATGGGCCCCCAAAATCATATTGTGGTTGGGGAGAATTGGAGTGGCAAAAATGACCTTTCTTCCAAAAGCTCTGTACATATTACAACCCCTATATAGAGAACCCTCCCACGGTGGGCTAGGAGTTCCCAATATCATGAGTATCGAAATGCAGTTTTCTTATTTAGAATAGTTGACTGGTGTTCATACGGAGAACATCATCACAAACAATGGGTCAAACATAAGCATGAGCTTTCAGGCTATCCCCAACTTGGAGCATCATGTTGGACTGATAGATACCACGATAGGAAAACAACCCCTATGAACCCCATAATAACCCGAAACATACAAAATCTGGAAAGAAACAATTAAAACCCTCCCCAACATCTCCAAAATCCCCCCCCACTTACACCCACTCTACAAAAGACAACGTCCAACCAGGCCTCAATACACTTCCCTTAGGCACCGCACCAACAATATACACCTCCTTTTGCCCATATACACCTTAGTAGAGGAGGGCAGACTATTACCAAGGCAGAACATTGAACATTTAGGAGAAGGATTCTTTACACAATGGTCTTGATACTTCCAACTCAACCACTTTCTTCATTCCACCCACAAACATACCCTGACAATACACTGAACTCCTTTTGAGAAAATGTGTAGTTCCTCCTTGCCCATTCATCACACCATATCACTAACCTACAAAATGTTAACTGCATCAAAAGACAATGACCTGCCGACATTTACTAAACCCTTGGACAGAGACTTACCATTTTTAATACCAGTGGCCGAGTGGCACTCAATTTTTTACCTCCACCCGAAAATTGTCCCACTCAGCCAAACTCTTAGAAACAAACATTTAATTGTTAATCAGATGGTACTTAACACCACAAAAACTTAAACATATCTTCCCAAACTCATCTAACCATTGCTGGAGACTTTGCTCAAACATAGATACTTTATACCATATATAGTGAACATGCCCTAAACTATAACCCTTTTGGAATTCTATCATATCATATAGGCAAGATACATTGGATACCGTTCTACCTTTAGACCCATTGATTTTCCTCTTCCACAAATACCAAAAACTCCAATCAAAATTACACATGAAACTTTTGCAAATAATGATAAACAGCGCACACCAGCTAATCCCACGAATGTGGAAAAAAGAAACAATACCCACTCTACAAATGGGGATACAAGAAACCCAAAATAATGTCCAGCTAGAAAGATATCACTATCTTATTTCAAACACACTGAACACGTACTTCGATATAATGTTCCTCTGGGAAAGCTGATCCACCAAAATAACTAACAATCCCTACCAACAAACCTTCCCTAACCTCTTTCCCCCCACTCCTAAATAAGACACTAGACAACAGGATCACCTCTCCCCCTCTTCACTCACTTCTAAGATAAACCTGGTTAGGAATCACTGGTCCTCCATATTTTATTGTTACAATACTCTGGTATATAATACTAACAGCTTTATCTCATTAAAGAATTGTATATGGTCTCATGCTTTTATTTCATATTTGATGTTATTTTACAAGCTTTAGAAAAAAAAAGAGAGCTTACAAGCTTGCGGCAATAGACTTTGATACGTTTCAGAGACCCTTTATGCTCGCCGCAAATGAACAATAAATTTATTGATAGCTAACCCTGCTCTATCATAGTGCTCCACTTGTAATCTGGGCCTATATGTGCACATAGTCTTCATTCAGCATTTGCTTCTCTTTAAACATTGCACAAAAATGAGATGTGAATCTCTTTGTAAGTTTAGAACATTTCAGTCTGAACTGTTAAACATTTTGAAAATATATTAAAACAAAAAAGTGTCTTGAGAGGTCCTCTATGCTATTTTGACACCTTTGGACATCACATAGATAAGTAGGCTCTAAGACCATTGTAAACACTGCGGCCATGTGTTAAATAAACTGTATCTGCAAAGTATCTTTGACAGGGATTTGATTCCAAGGTTATAAGCTTTAGCTACATTTATCAACTACTGGAGATCATTTTTCCATTTGAATAGCCTAAAATCTTTGCCTCATGGGTTCAACAAGGTGCTGGGAATATTCCTAAAGGGTTTTCAGTAGGGATGTGCGTTTGTTTAGTTACAAATGCTAATTTGTAACAAAAATGTGGCTATTCGTTCCTTCTTAACAAAACGAATATACAAATGAATGCACTAACTAATTTAAAGAATAATGAATATAATCCATAGATATGTGCATGGCGAAAAAATTTGGTTCGGTTCGGATCGATTCGAATTCGGAAAATTTTGAATCGATTCAGTTCGGATTCATTCGGATTCTAAGAAATTCAGCTGGATTCGGTTCGGTTCGGAAATTCGGAATTTCGGTAAGTGTTAGGTGGGATTAGACTAGTATTATGTACTGTATATTAGGTGTAACCCATAGCAGAGTGATATAACCTAATATACTGTACAATACAATCCATGGCCATCCGAATTTACCGAATAAATCCGAACTAATTCGGATTTATTCGGTAAATTCGGCAGTATTTTAATTCGGAAATTCGGTTCGATCCGAATCTCCGAATTTGCCGAATTTTCGAATCGATCCGAAACAAATTGTACATATCTAATAATCCATAAGTATAAGCGTTATTCTTTATATTAGGTGTATTTCTTACCTGTAGCTAGCTGGTGAGCTATGCTGATCATCTTCTCCTTCAGTGACTCCAGGGCTGCACTAATGCTCCAATAAGTGCAGCTCCCCAGTGCGCTTTAGGTATATTAGCACAATAGATCTCCTCTCCTTTAGCGCAGGTGGGGTGTGGGCTAATCTGACCTACTTCACAGAGTCCAGGGCCACATTAATAGGATACTTAAGACCTGGAATCTGTGAGGAAGGGCCAGATTAGCACCCCCCCCCCCACCTGCTATAAAGGAGAAAGGATCCGCTGTGCTAATGTACCTGTAGCGCAATGGGGACCCACGCTAATCCTCATCTTCTTCATAGACTCCAGGGCTGCATTAATAGAGCGGTCCTGGAGTCTATGAAGAAGAAGAGGATTATGGCGGCTCCCCAGTGTGCTACATGTAAGTATCAAAGGTAAAAGGAGTAGAGAACATTTAGATTAATTTTAACAAAAATGAATGTAATTGTTAACCAATATTTAGTATTCGGTTCATTTTAAACAAACTGGATACCGAATAGTGCAGCACAGGAATATTTAGAAATATTATGTTTTCAGAATATTTGTCTGAATGAGTTGTCGAAAATGAATTATTCAGTGCTGCGCAGGTCTAGACTTCAGTTACTTTTCCCTCTAAGATGCGCACATGTGAGAGTAAGGACCCTTTTCTTACCTAGCGCACACCTCTTTAGAAAGTGTGCACAGCTGTCAATTGAAATTTAGAATTTTCAGTATCGGCATTCCTGACCTCCCCAGTTCCTGCACTAAATACAGAGCATGGGGAAGCAAGACAAGTAGTTGCACGTTACTCTGTAAGTTACAAAGTGCGCAAAAAAGAGGGTGAAAACATTATAAAGTCAGTGCATGTGTGTATGTATAAGGGCATGTGTGAATGTATACATGAGTGCATGTGTGTGTGTTTATGTATACATGAGAGCATAAGTGAATGTGTATGAGTGTGTGTGTATAAGTGTGAGTGGTCCGTGTGTATATATGTATGAGTGCATGTGTGTGTGTATATTTGTATGTATGAGTGTTTGTGTGTGTATATATTATAAGGGAATGTGTTTATGTGTGTGTATGTATACATGAGTGTATGTGTGTGTATATATACATGAGTGCATTTGTGTGTGTGTATATGCATATGTGTGTATGTATATATGAGTATGTGTGTATGTATATGTATTTATGAGTATGTGTGTGTATGTATGTATACTGTATATGAGTATGTGTGTGTGCGTGTATGTGTATATATATACTGTACATGAGTGCATGTGTGTGTATGTATATATGAGTACATGTGTGTGTGTGCATGTATGTGTATATATACATGAGTGCATGTGTGTGTATGTATATATGAGTACATGTGTGTGTATTGTATATATGAGTAAATGTGTGTGTATGTATATATGAGTACATGTGTGTGTGTGTGTATGTATATATGAGTATGTGTGTGTATGTATATATGAGTACATGTGTGTGTGTATGTATATATGAGTACATGGGTGGTTATGTATATATGAGTACATGTGTGTGTGTATATATGAGTAAATGTGTGTGTATATTTATATGAGTACATGTGTGTGTATGTATATATGAGTACATGTGTGTGTGTATATATGAGTAAATGTGTGTATGTTTATATGAGTACATGTGTGTGTATGTATATATGAGTACATGTGTGTGTGTATGTATATATGAATACATGT
Organism: Bombina bombina; assembly: GCF_027579735.1. Lineage (NCBI taxonomy): Eukaryota > Metazoa > Chordata > Amphibia > Anura > Bombinatoridae > Bombina > Bombina bombina. The sequence goes on from NC_069506.1 coordinate 237,325,538, forward strand.
GTGTGTGTGTGTATGTAAATATGAGTACATGGGTGTGTGTATGTATACATGAGTGCATGTGTGTGTGTGTATGTATGAGTACGTGTGTGTGTATGTATATATAAGTATGTGTGTATATATGAGTAAATGTGTGTGTGTGTATGTATATATGAATACATGTGTGTGTGTATGTAAATATGAGTACATGGGTGTGTGTATGTATACATGAGTGCATGTGTGTGTGTGTATGTATACATGAGAGCATGAGTGAATGTGTATGAGTGTGTGTGTATAAGTGTGAGCACTCGTGTGTATGTATGTATGTGTGTAAATTTGTATGTATGAGTGTTTGTGTATGTATATATTATAAGGGAATATGTGTATATGCATACATGAGTGCATTTGTGTGTGTGTATATGCATATGTGTGTATGTATATATGAGTATGTGTGTGTGTATGTATATGTGTGTGTATGTATATATGAGTACATGTGTGTGTGTGCATGTATGTGTATATATACATGAGTGCATGTGTATGTATATATGAGTATGTGTGCGTGCATGTGTATATATACATGAGTACGTGCGTGTGTGTATATATGAGTACATGTGTTATTTTTATATATATATATATATATATATATAGGTAAATGTGTGTGTAGGTATGTATATATGAGTACGTGTGTGTGCATATATATATATATGAGTAAATGTGTGTGTTTATGTATATATGAGTACGTGTGTGTGTGTGTGTGTGTGTGTGTGTATGTATTTTTGGTCACTTGGCCACAAATTGCACAGGTAAACATTAAAAATATTAGATGAAACATTAGTTTCAGTCCATACTTACCTAATAGCATTAAGCCTTCACTCCTGCAGTGCAGGGACATGAAACCCAACATTTTTCTTTCGTGATTCAGTTAGAGCATACAATGTTTAAAAACTTTGCAAAAACTATTTTGCAATTTACTTTTATTATCAAACGTTCTTCATTCTTCAGGTATAATTTGTTGAAGGAGTAGTAATGCACTACTGAGACCTAGCTGAATACATCAAGTGAGCCAATGGCAAAGGCATATATGTCCAGCCACCAATTAGCAAATAGCTTTCAGTAATGCATTCCTGTTCCTGTGCCTACCTAGGTATTCTTTTTTTTTACCAAAGGATATCAAGAGAACAAAGCAAATAATATAATAGAAGTCAATTCGAGAGTTGTATATAACTGCATTCTCAATCTGAATCATGGCAAATAAAAAATGTAGTTTTCATGCCTCTTTAAATGGAAACAAACTTTATTGTACAGTGTCCTTTTAACGAAAAGCTCTGCATAATCTCTTAGCTGTTATCTGGCATGTACTGAAAGCTTAAGGACAGTTTACTCAAAAATTTTCTCCCCTTTAATTTGTTCCCAATAAATCCACTTTACTTGCTGGAGTGTGCTAAATTGTTTACAAGTAGCTCCTTTTCCTTTATATTGGCATTTGAAATAGTTGATTTAGCATGTGGAATCCCCACCTATTCTGAAAGTTTGTGGCCGCAGGTCCAAGCTATAGATAAGCTTTGTAAACACATCCAGCAGAAAAAATTACACTCCCAGTGGACTATAGCAGAGATAAGGTAATAAAATGTTGATTTTTCCATTGTTCTCTCCAAGTACTGGTGATTGTTTTATGGACAGATATAAGATAAAGAAGCAGGTATATGTACACAATGTGATACAGTAATGAGATCTGATTATATCTACAAGCTCAACCCATTTTATTTATTAGGTTGTGGCTTCAAAACACAAAATCAGAGCTTTAATATACACAAATAAACCTTAAAAAGCTAATTTCCATACATTTTTTACTCTGCAGTTGGTAAAAAAAAGCAATTGTAAACACATTAAGGGAAAAACTATTTTACAGTGTACTGTCCGTTTAACTGAGTTTAGGTTGACAGCACAAAACTCAAAATGTATAAATAAATGCAATCACAGCACCTTTGACCCAGCAGAATTTAACAGAAAAAGACACCATGGTTAACAAAGTATTAAAGTGAATGTAAATTTTAATGCTAAAGTGCCTGGTTTTTAAAAATTCGATTAAAAACAGTGGCACTTTAACTCATCAAAATTTACATTTCACTTGTGCTGTGAAAATACTTACCTTTTAATTAAAGTGCCCCTGTTTTTAATTGAATTTTTAAAAACCGGGCACTTTAGCATCAAAATTGACATTCACTTTAACTCCTTTCATTTCACTTTTCCATAAAAGCCACTTAAATATAAGATGAAACAATGTTATTATATCCTATACTATAAAAGTGTGTTTGTCCGAAACTGTCATGCACAGTAGACCGCACGAGGACAAACACACCTGGCATTACAGTCCTTACCTTACCTAGTGGTGCAAGCTGAAGTGGGCGTGGCCGGGCGTGGGTGTGTGCGTGGCCGAGCATGAAGGTCTGTGAATGGGGCGTGGCCAAGCATGAAGATCCGTGAAGTGGGCGGGACCATGAAGGGGGCGGGGACGGGCGGGCCTGTGAAAGGCTGTGCAAACTGAGAGCTCAAAACAGCTCAAAAGAGGGGAGAGAGGGGGTAAGGAAAACATAAGAAAGGTGAGAGAGAGATCAAGAGGGGAGATAAAGAGAGCAAAAGAGAGGGAGAGAGACAGCAAAAGAGAGAGGGAGGGAGAGCAAAAGAAATGGGAGAGAGAGATCAAAAGAAGGGGGAAAGAGAGAGAGTGGGGTGAAAGAGAGAGAGAGGGGGGGAGAGAGAAGGGGGAGGGAGAGAGAAGGGGGGAGAGAGGGGGGATGGGGGGGAGAGAGAAGGGGGAGAGAGAGAGAGAGAGAGAGAGAGGGGGGGGGAGAGAGGGAGAGAGAGAGATGGGGGAGAGAGAGAGAAGGGGGAGAGAGAGGGGGGGAGAGAGAGGGAGGAGAGAGAGAGGGGGGGAGAGAGAGAGAGGGGGGAGAGAGAAGGGAGAGAGAGAGAGAGGGGAGAGAGAGAGAGGGGGAGAGAGAGAGAGGGGAGAGAGAGAGAGGGGAGAGAGAGAGAGGGGAGAGAGAGGGGGAGAGAGAAAGAGGGGAGAGAGAGAGAGAGAGAGAGAGAGAGAGAGGGGGGGAGAGAGAGATAGGGGAGAGAGAGAGAGAGAGAGAGAGAGAGAGAGAGGGGGAGAGAGAGTGGGGGAGAGAGGGGGGAGGGGTAGAGAGGGGGGAGAGGGAGAGAGAGAGAGAGGGAGAGAGAGAGGGGGGAGAGAGAGAGGGGAGAGAGGGGAGATAGAGAGAGGGGGGAGAGAGAGAGGGGGGAGAGAGAGGGCTGGAGATAGAGGGGGGAGAGAGAGAGGGGGGAGAGAGAGAGGGGGAGAGAGAGGGGAGATAGAGAGAGGGGGGGAGAGAGAGGGGGGAGAGAGAGGGGGGAGAGAGGGGGGGGGGGAGAGAGAGGGGGAGAGAGAGAGAGGGGGGGAGAGAGAGCAAAAGAGAGGGGAGAGAGAGAGCAAAAGAGAGGGATGGAGAGAGAGAGAGCAAAAGAGAGGGGAGAGAGAGAGAAAGAGAGAGAGAGCAAAATAGATGGGGGAGAAAGAGAGCAAAAGAGAGGGGAGAGAGAGCAAAAGAGAAGGGGAGAGAGAGAGAGAGAGAGAGCAAAAGAGAGGGGAGTGCAAAAGAGAGGGGAGAGAGAGTGCAAAAGAGAGGGGTGAGAGAGGAGAGCACAAAGAGAGGGGGAGAGAGAGCGCAAAAGAGAGGGGGAGAGAGAGAGCGCAAACGAGAGGGGGAGAGCGCAAAAGAGGGGGGAGAGAGAGCACAAAAGAGAGGGGGGGAGAGAGAGAGCTCAAAAGAGAGGGGGGGAGAGAGAGAGCTCAAAAGAGAGGGGGAGAGAGAGCTCAAAAGAGAGGGGGAGAGAAAGCGCAAAAGTGAGGGGGGGGGGGAGAGAGAGAGCAAAAGAGAGGGAGAGAGCGCAAAGGGTGGGACCGTTGTACCCTGCAAAAAATGGCCCATGTGAACGGGCTTTAGGACTAGTATATTATATAGTTTGAGCTGTTGATCTACTAGTTCCACAAATGCATATTTAGGTTTAAAAAATAATGACATTGACATGTTTAACTCATACAAGTAGAAGTGGACTCACTCTGTACTTCTGAAATCTCATGATGCTTCAAGAAAAAGCAGTTTAACTGTGTTTTTTGAAAATGGTAAAAATAAACAGATAAGCTGTACTGATAAAAGTATTTCTTGTACTATTAATGTATTTTTAGTTTCATTAATAATAACTATTACAGTTTTACTGTGTTTATACATATCTTATACTGAATTTAGCACACAGTTAAGCATGTTACTGTTGGTGCTATAATAATATGCACATATTTACATGCTTTTGTACATAGATCAGTTAGACTATTGTGTTAAAGGGATATGAAATCCATTTTCATTCTTTCAAGACTCAGAGCATGCAATTTAAAGCATCTTTCCAAGTTATTTCTATTATATTTCTATTATATAATTGGCTTTGTACTTTTTGCATCCTTTGTTGAAAAGCATACCTAGATAGGAATTCATTAAAAGTTGCAATTTTAGTTGAATTTGGGGAAACCACTTGAAGCATTCATTGGGTTGAGCTATTTCTATTGCTTTTGTTTGCTTTGTTCATTGCAAACAGCTGAAAGTCTGTAACTTTTGGCAATAAACCTGATTTGTAATGGGGGTTGAATCATTTTGATTGCAACCAGTGACGTCACTAAAAGGCTGCGGGGGGTGCGGTCCGCACCCGGGGTGACACCACCAGGCTTGGAACAAGAACTTACTCTACTCGAGTAAATCCTTGAGGCTGCACACAGATCAGAAGTGTAGTGACACTTTCTGTGGAGAGTCATCAGAGCAGCCTGAATCTGCAGGAGGGAGGGGTGGTGCTTAGACAGCAGACAGGAAAGCAGACAGCCTACAGGGAACAGTTGTAGTAGTGATGTCAGCAAACTGAGAGGTCTTTGAGCTGACTGAGAGCTGCACTGGCCAATTGTCAATAGAGGAGCAGTTAACCACTCCCACGTGCTAGACAGCATGGAACTACAGCCTCTCTGTACCATGAAGCCTCATTGACGGAGCTGACAGGTTAGAACTAATTTTATTTCATGACACTGTTCTGTAACATCCCAACAGGCTGTGTAGCTGCAGATCTGAGGGAACTGTCCCCTTCACATGAGCTGTAATACCTGCACTGCTTATTTATCATTCTCAAAAACTAAATATGTAGCAGCTTTTAAGAGATTAAAGGCCCAATGTCATGCGGGTGCGGCATGCACACATTACTTAACTCTAATTAAGAAATAAAGACACAACAACCAGATGGAGGTAAGACCGTGCAGGTCATTTTATTAATAAGAGGCACTCCTTGTTTGGTTTTATTATAAAGCATCAAGGCCTTCTTATAACTCTTAACTATAACTCATTTACCTGGGAACGGGTAAATGACTATAAACTCTTAACTTAACTTTAACTGTTGAGCGGCAATGTCTAACTATATAAACCCATATGAAGCGAGAAGCAGTCCCCCAGGCAAATGGAAACAAAGCAGAGCCCGGCTACAAAGCGGTACCAGATAGAAAGATAAAACTCGAGCTGTTCGGCCCTCCGCAACCCAGGAGGCGCTTTCCCCAAGCACGCGCCTGGGTATGTCACACCCCCTGCAATGGCCGTCACTCCTCCCCGCTTTCTATCTGCCGCCTGGGATGCTACTGCCCGCCTTTAGGGTGCAGCAACGCTTAAACCTTATTGGGCCCCCAGCCCGTCCAGGCGAATACCAAGTCGATACTGAGGGGAGCTGAAAATCATTAACGCCCTGGACTTACCCAAAGACCATAAGTTAACCCTGTCCGGCACCAGGGATAACTAACACTATTAACTAATAACTATTTTTTCCGCTCCAAGGGGTGGGTGGGTGGTTGAAGATCAGTGATGATCCAGAACAGAAAGAGGGCCTCAAACTCCCAGAATCCCCTTCTTGACTGTGAGTAGAGACCCCTCCCTTAGATCTGCAGCATTGTTGCAAATCTAACCCATAGCTCCACACACACTCCTCCTCCTTGAATCCTTAACCCTTAAGGTGTTCCAGGCTAATCTGAAGTCCTGCACTTTCATAAGGGATTAAAGGCCCAATGTCGTGCGGGTGCGGCATGCTACAACGCGGTAGGTCCCAGATAGAAGGATAAAAACTCGAGCTGTTCGGCCCTCCGCAACCCAGGAGGTGCTTTTCCCCAAGCATGCGCCTGGGTATGTCATGCCCCCTGCAATGGCCGTCACTCCTCCCCGCTTTCTATATGCCACCTGGGATGTTACTGCCCGCCACAAGAAGATAACTGCCGACACTAACATGTAATGATAACCTAACAATTTTTTTTTTTTATACTATGACTGCTAGGGTCTTCATAATGTTAATGTTAAATCTATCTAAGCCCACTTCTGTCAAATGAACTCCATCTTTTCTGTAAAGACTTTTGTCCAGGGCCGAGATGTCGGAGTGCCTCACTACGAAACCTCCCAATTCTGAAACTATCTTGCCCACGTCCCTGTTTACCTTTTTTTTCTGACCCCAAATGCTGCTTTGTGACTTGCCATGTGCCTCCAATGCAATCTGGGAATGATATAAGACCACCCT
>NC_069506.1:237632150-237779650 GCF_027579735.1 Bombina bombina
CATTAAAATCGCAATAATAATGACGATCTTCCGGGTGACATCTCTAGTATTGTATATATATAAGTGATTGGCGAGATGTCAATATTTTATGCGTCCCTTTAAAATCGCAATAATAATGATGTTCCAAACTGTCGTTTACGTATATGTAGTATTGTAGTATTGAGTGCTAAACTTCTGAAAGGGGCGGTACAGTCCTAAAGCTGTAATGTGTATGGTTGAAGCTTCTAATGACGTCATCATATTAGCAACCTGCCTGTCTAGTTATCAAATCCTCATTGTGTTGTTGTATTTTACTACATTGTTATTGTGTGATGATTAAAATATAAATGTGTGCTTTGTTGTTGTGTGATGCGTTATGTACATATATGTATATATTGTGATTCTCTCCCACATATGCTGACTTATATAAAGCAGTATAGCATTGTTGTTTCTTCCCAAAAAGTGACAGCTGTAATCTGTTCTAATGATGTTGTTATTGTACATAATTCCTAATGGTATATTCTGAGTGAATCGTGATGTTAAAGGGACAGTGAAATCCCTATTTTATGTTTCATGATTCATAGAGAGAATCTAATGTGTTTTTCCCCCATAATATCAATGCACATGTATGAGTGAATGAGAAAAGTAATGTATGTGCATCCATTAATGATCATGTGTTAAGCCTATGTAGATATGCTGTTCATGCAAGCATATGAGTTGAATAAATAAAATGCTATAATAGAGGTAAATGAGAGGTGTTCCCAGTTGTCTACTGTTTGTGAGTAATGAAATGTTCAAAATATTTTTCTGTCCGTTTAAATATGATGTAAATTATTAAATATATTTTGTATTGTTGATGGTGATTTGTAGTTGATGTAATGTAAATTTATAAAACAATTTGATGTTGTAGTGAATTTCACAGAAGTAAAAGCCATAACTCCATAGAGAACTAGCCATTTCTTGATCTATTTGTCATAGCGGAACTAACGCAAGAAAGCATGAGTTAGTTTCACAATTTTAACGCTTGTATTACGAGTTTTCTTGTCTACGCTTTTTCCGTGCGTTAGATAAATCTGGCTATCGCGTGCACGAGCACGTCTTCCCCATAGAAGTCAATGGAGGAGACAAATGTGTGTAGAAATAAAATCCAAGACTTGTTTTGAGCGTAAAGTGAGTGACGTCATGGTCTTGTGTGAAAAAGTATCTAAATCGTGTTTATTCCCTAATAAAAATCTTATTTGTGTATGTAATGTGCTGTATATTGTTTGTATGTATCGATTAGTGTATGTATGTATGTGATAATATTAGTAGTTAGATGTAGCTATATGAGTGTCTGTTCCCGTCTGTCTATGTAAGTCAATGGAGAATGTTTTTTTGTGGGGTTTTTTTCAAACACCCGAGATCTCGTAACTTTGATCCGTTCTATTTTGTTGTGAAAAAATAAAATCTTAAAAATAAATATAGTGTAGTGTTTGTATGAGTGTAAGTGTAGTTTGTGTAATGTTTTTTTTTTTGTGATTCGTGGATGTTTTTTTTCACGGTATATGTTAACTACTGGGTCTGGGTTGACGTAAATGATTTCAGCGGAGACAGAAATTTTGTGGCGTTAGGGAAACTCGTAATACCCGCAGCCGAAAAAAAGCAGTGTTAGGACCAGCCAACACTGCTTTTTAAGCCTAACGCCAAACTCGTAATCTAGCCGCTTATGTGCTAAATACACCTCCACTTGTAATCTTGCCCTATGTGTTTAACTGCTGCAAAGATATTAAACACATTGTTAAAAGTCAGCTCCAGTGCAGCAATGCTCTACTGGAAACTAGTGGAATACATCTGGTGAAACAATGACAAGAGGCAGGCTCTATCCTACTCAGATGAATAAAACTATGGTCAATAACAGGAAAAATACAAGGCTTGTGAAATGTTTGTGCAGTGCCGTCCCCCTGCATATTCGCAGCCAATCAGCCGCTAGCAGGGGGTGTCAATCCGGATCGGGATGATTGCAGTTGTGGCGGACAAGTTAAGGAGCAGCGGTCTTACAACTGCTGCTTCTTTATTTATGTTTCCGACGAGCTGGAAACTACAGGGGTAGATTGCAGCATCTGCTGCTTGTTAAAACTACCCCTTAGACTTAATTGAAAATGAGAAGTTAAAGGCATAGATTTTCTATTGGCTCCTACTTCAGGGATCTGCCTTCATTTGGGAGTGCTACTAAGCAAAGATAAATTATGCTTTAAAAACATTGAAAGCAGCAAAACATTTTACTAGAACCCTATATATTGTCACATCTGCTAACAAATACATTTCTTTGCGTTCCATGTTTAGATTTTGTGATCTGGCAGCTGTCTGGTAGAATGGACTGCCCCATAGGCTACTAAACAATTGAGAGTCCGGAATTCAGTGAGAGTTTCTTGATTTCCAGTAAAGTCCAGCATGCAAAACATCTGTAAGGTGTTGCTTTATGTCCTTCCAGATCCGGTATATGGGAAAACTTTATGAAAAACAAATATGGAGGACAGAACACTGAAAACTAGAAACATCAGAAAATAAAGTACAAATCTTAAAGAGACGTGAAACACTTGTTTTCATGATTCAGATAGAGGATAGCATTTTAAACAACTTTCCACTTTACAGATTGCAGTGGATCAAGGAGTTTAATATAAAGAAATGGGATAGACGTGCACATACTAGTTTTTCAAGAAGCTTTGAGGCAAGAGGGAGTAGGGAAATAGGGCAGTAGTTGGATGGGGAGGTTGGATCAAGAGAAGTTTTTTGAGGATAGGTGTGACCAGTGCATGTTTAAGAGATGTGGAAACTATACCAGTGCTGAGGGAGAGGTTGAAGATGTGTGTGAGTATAGGGGTAAGGGTAGAAGAAAGGGAGGGGAGTAGTTGTGAGGGGATGGGGTCGAGGGGACAGGTAGTGAGGTGAGACGATAGTATAAGGGCAGAAATGTCTTCCTCTGTAACAGGGGCAAAAGAGCTAAATTTATGGCTATGTGGGTTTTGGATGATTGTGAGCTTTTGAGGGGGTGGGAGACCGGTAGTATCTTGAGAGCTGATTTCATTTCTGATGGAGTTGATTTTGTTGTTGAAGTAGCTTGCAAAATCTTGAGCTGAAAGAAAAGTTGTGGTGGGAGGTGGGGGTGGGCAGAGAAGAGTATTGAATGTGGAGTACAGACGTTTTGGTTTGAAGAAAGAAAACTGGAGAAGTAATGTTACTTATACAGATTAAGGGCTGAATAGTAAGAGTTCAAGATTCATTTATAGTGAAGAAAGTCAGCAGAACGCCGAGATTTCCTCCAGTGTCGCTCAGCAGTACGGGAACATCTATATAGGTACCGTGTTAGAGGAGTATGCCAGGGCTGAGGATAAGTGTATGTTTTCCAAGCTATGGTAGATGCCATATTATCAAGGACCAATGTAAGGGTGGAGTTATAGTGGCAGATGGATTCATCAGGACAGGAAAAGGAGGGGATGGAAGAGAGAAGAGGTATGAGAGAGCTAGCGAGCTGTTGCTGATCTAGTGACTTGATACTTCTGTGAAGTTTAGTCTGAGGGGTAGAAGGAGGGAGAGTTGTAGGGAGGGAGGTTGTTACAGAAGCATTAGTTATTTTGTTGTGAAGAAACTTATTTCCCAGCAGCAATGCCTGAACCAGCCAAGCCAGCGCCTAAGAAGGGCTCCAAGAAAACTGTTACAAGTATCATTTCATAAAGGGTTAACTCTGTTCAGTTTTGAGAAAACTATTTTCTGAGGCAGGTTTCCTAGCATATTGTGTACTGTAATTAAGTTTGTGATAAGCATTCACTGCTAGGTGATAAGAAGGACTCAATTGTTTTCTTGTGTGTACTTGTTATCTGCGGTGGCCTGTCCAAGGGCTTTGTCTAAATGTGTGATGGGGGATTTTATGCTTCCCCCCCTGGGAGTTCCCTGTGTGCATGTAACCTAAATAAAAAGCAGGCTGGGCATCCCAGTCCTCAGTTCTTGGTTGTCCCTCAATCGCAGCGTTGACTCGTTTTTGTGGGCAGAAGGGTATCCTAGCTGTACTACAGCTAAGGGGGATTATTCTACATTTGCGAGACTCATATAGAATACTATGGAAAGCAGTTTCTCCCCTCTTCAGCAATAGGAATCCAGGCTACTAAGCGGTCCATCTCTCAGCGAGACTAAGGGTAACCGTAACATTTGGCGGCAGCGGTGGGATTTTTCCTGGATTTCCTAGGAGAGGTACAGAACGGATGGAGAGCGCTTACGAAAAATTGAAGCGTACAACCCTAAAGGATTTACTTGAAAGCAGAGGGGTTACGCCAGCAACTGGCCGAGGAGAGAGCTGATCGCAGAATTGACCGAACTGGATCAGAGCTTCACAATGGCGGAAACACCGACCACGATTAGTGACGAAAAAACCAGGATTGTTCGGGAGAGGCTCTCACTGTACGGGCCGAACCCCTCCATGGAATTGGTACAGCAGTTGATGGCGGAAGCGGACAAGGATATACGAGAGACTCGAGCCCACGAACTCAACCTAGCGAACGCACACCGCAATGCTGAAGCCCCGCAGGTAATCATCCCTGTCGAAAATGCTGGGAGGCCCAAGATACCCTATGCGGCATTTCGACCCTTCCTAGAGAGCGAGACAGGGATTGATGAATATTTGGCGGACTTCGAAAGGCAATGTGCCCTGCACCAGATTCCCATCAGGGAGTGGCCCACGATATTGTCTGGGAAACTATCCGGGCGAGCCCTGGAAGCCTTTCGTACTCTGGGTGCTGAGGAAGTGACACAGTATGAGCTAGTTAAGGAGACACTGTTGCGATGGTACGCAGTAACTCCGGACGCGTATCGCCGACAGTTTCGGGGCACGAAAAAGAAGCCTAACGATACCCATATGGAATGGGCGCACCGAATGCGGAGAGCGGCAAATCACTGGATGAGCGGAAGTAAAGCGGTGACTGGTGAGGAAATTTTACAATTGTTTCTCTTAGAACATTTTTATAATGGCATGGAACAGCAAGGGAAGGAATGGCTGCGAGACAGGCGACCTTCTACCTTAGAAGAAGCAGCCAAATTGGCCGATGAACATTATGACTCCCGTCTTCACGAACCCAGAGAGGTTTACCGTGCACCCCCTCGTGCTGAATTCCTAGCCCCGGTGCCCGCAGGGCCCGCCCGACACTCAGGACCACCCAATAACAGCTCTGAGCGTCCCAGACCGACTTGCCACCGATGCAAGCAACCAGGGCATTTCATGGCTAGCTGCCCCCTTAATACGCACCAGACACCCAGGAATTACAATTACCCCTCTGGGGCATATCGTCCGGCCCGGACCCTCTGTGTTAACCAAGAGGCCCCTATGGAGGAATATTTGGGGCCGCTTCACGAGGCGGACCCTGTATATGCTGCCTCAGATAACCGCCAGCACCATCGGCAGAAGGTATGGCTCGAGGGGCGATCTACCAAGGGATTGAGAGACACAGGGGCTACTATCACGCTGGTACAGAGTCATTTGGTGCCGGAGCACAAGCGATCTGGACAGACTGTGGCCGTTAGAGTGGCGGGGGGGGATGTGTACAAAATTCCAACAGCTAAAGTGCATCTTGATTGGGGAGCGGGAAAGGGGGCTGTGAACGTGGGCATAATGGATAATTTACCTGCCGAAGTACTACTGGGCAATGATTTGGGCCCCATGACTTCTGCCTATGCTCCAGTATGCAACAACGAGGCGGACCCAGTGACTACACGGGCCCAAGCCCGGACGGAGCGAGAACTCTCACCAGTGCGGGAGACACAGGTAAGACCTACCCCAACCTTGCCTGACATGTTAGGCCCCATACCCTGGGACACCCCAGATGCTTTTGAGACAGAGTCTAAGACTGACCCGACCTTACAAAAGTACCGGGAACGAGCAGAGACCGGAGGGGGCGGGGCAGATAATGAAACATTCTTATGGGAAAAAGGGAAACTATACCGCTGGACAGAGAAAAGGGGACAGCGTAGGCGACAGCTGGTAGTGCCCCACAAATACCGTCAAGAAATCCTCAAGATAGGCCACGACATCCCCTTAGCAGGCCACCTAGCTGTAACCCGTACCCTACACCGCATTACTCACACGTTCTTTTGGCCAGGGGTACACGCTGACGTTAGAACTTACTGTAACACCTGCGATGTGTGTCAACGAGTAGGAAGGCGAGGCGATCACCCTAAAGCCCATCTAGTAAATATGCCCATTGTAGAGGAACCCTTCAGCCGGGTTGCTATTGACCTAGTGGGACCACTGGCTACCCCTAGTCCCTCCGGTAAGCGCTACATTCTTACCGTAGTGGACTACGCTACCAGGTACCCAGAGGCTGTCGCCCTATCCAACATACAAGCGGATACGGTAGCGAATGCACTAGTACAGGTGTTCTCCCGGGTAGGATTTCCAAAAGAAATCCTATCCGACCGAGGCACCCAATTTACGGCTGAATTGACCCAACAACTCTGGCAGGTTTGCAAAATTAAGTCCCTCCTGAGCTCCCCATACCACCCCCAGACGAACGGGCTGTGTGAGAGGTTCAATGGGACCCTCAAGCAAATGCTCAAGACGTTCACTCAGGAATACCGAGACTGGGAACGCTTCCTGCCGCACCTCCTTTTTGCTTATCGGGAGGTGCCCCAGGAAACGACAGGGTTCTCTCCCTTCGAGTTGCTCTACGGAAGAAAGGTACGGGGACCCCTAAACCTGATCCGGGAGCACTGGGAGGGAGAGATGGAGACTGACGGTGTCCCCATTGTGCCATACGTGCTGGAACTTAGGGACCGAATGGAGCAATTAGCCAAATCCGTGCGGGCTAATCTCCAGTCGGCCCAGAGAAGACAGAAAGTATGGTACGATCGGGGGGCCCGAAAGAGAATCTTTACCATAGGACAAAAGGTGTTAGTACTAAAGCCGGTGAAGACAGACAAATTGCAGGCGTCCTGGCAGGGCCCCTACCAGATCGTAGAGAAAAGGGGAGACACCACTTATGTGATAGCTAGCTGCCACGACAACAATCTTAGAAAGACATTCCATGTAAACATGCTCAAGGAATATTTTGAGCGACCAGAGAACGTGATGGCCGTATGTTGTTCCCCTCAGGAAGGCCCCGACAGTCTACCCATTCCAGACCTATTAGAAAAGAGTCTCCCCACAGGTATAGTGGCTCAGGTTCAGATAGGAGACCGACTTAGCCCCACTGAAAGGGAGCAGCTCAACCAACTCCTACAGTCCAAACACCTCACCTTCTCCCCGAAGCCAGGGTACACTACTTTAACCACCCACCAGGTAGATACTCCGGGACAAGCTCCCTTGCGCCAGGCTCCGTACCGAATCCCCGAAGCAGTTAGGATAGGAATGAAGAAGGAGATCGATGAGATGCTCCAACTCAGGGTAATTGAGCCCTCCGATAGTCCCTGGGCCTCCCCAGTTGTCTTGGTGCCCAAGAAAGATGGGACCACCCGGTTCTGCGTAGACTATCGGAGGCTCAATGAAAAGACCGTGACGGACGCTTACCCTATGCCCAGGGTAGACGAGCTACTCGATCGTATAGCCAGGGGAAATTACCTGACCACTATTGACCTCTGCAAAGGTTACTGGCAGATTCCCCTGGCCCCGGAGGCTATCCCCAAGTCGGCATTCGTCACCCCATTCGGCTTATATCAGTTTAGGGTAATGCCGTTTGGGATGAAGAATGCCCCAGCTACATTCCAGCGCTTGGTGGATAGGCTCCTGGATGGCTTCCAGAGTTTTGCTTGCGCCTACCTGGACGACATAGCGATCCACAGTGAGTCATGGGAGGACCACTTAGCTCACATAGGAATGGTTCTGGATCAGATCCGGGCTGCTGGCCTGACTCTGAAGCCAGAAAAATGCCACTTTGGGATGGCCGAGGTACAGTACCTGGGTCACCGGGTGGGGTGTGGAAAGCAGCGACCAGAGCCGGCCAAGATAGAAGCTGTCGCCAATTGGCCCACCCCCATCACTAAGACTCAGGTCCTAGCCTTCCTGGGCACGGCAGGGTACTATAGACGGTTCGTACCAGACTACAGCACACTTGCCAAACCCCTGACTGACTTGACCAAGAAGAACTTACCTCGACAGGTCCTGTGGTCTCCCCACTGTGAAACGGCTTTCCAGGCTCTTAAAAATGCTCTAATTAACGCTCCTGTCTTGGCGGCTCCAGCCCTTAACAAACGTTTTATCGTCCATACAGATGCTTCCATGTTCGGGCTGGGAGCCGTCCTCAGCCAAGTAGGCGAAGATGGAGGGGAGCATCCAGTTGCCTACATCAGCCGGAAGCTCCTGCCCCGCGAAGTCAGCTATGCAGCGGTCGAAAAGGAGTGTTTGGCTTTGGTGTGGGCATTAAAGAAATTGACTCCCTATTTATATGGGCAGGAGTTCACTCTGGTCACCGACCATAACCCGTTGGTGTGGCTGAACCGGGTCTCTGGAGATAATGGCAGGCTATTTCGTTGGAGTTTATCGTTGCAACCCTTCAATTTCACCATTACTTACAGACCTGGGAAACAGAATGGCAACGCAGACGGGTTGTCCAGACAAACCGACCTCAGCCCCGCATAACCAGCGGTCTGGACAGCCTTAGTCTGCCCCGAAAAGGGGTCAGACCGTGTCTGCCAGAGTGTTCCACAGAAAGGGAGCACTGTTACAGAAGCATTAGTTATTTTGTTGTGAAGAAACTTATTTCCCAGCAGCAATGCCTGAACCAGCCAAGCCAGCGCCTAAGAAGGGCTCCAAGAAAACTGTTACAAGTATCATTTCATAAAGGGTTAACTCTGTTCAGTTTTGAGAAAACTATTTTCTGAGGCAGGTTTCCTAGCATATTGTGTACTGTAATTAAGTTTGTGATAAGCATTCACTGCTAGGTGATAAGAAGGACTCAATTGTTTTCTTGTGTGTACTTGTTATCTGCGGTGGCCTGTCCAAGGGCTTTGTCTAAATGTGTGATGGGGGATTTTATGCTTCCCCCCCTGGGAGTTCCCTGTGTGCATGTAACCTAAATAAAAAGCAGGCTGGGCATCCCAGTCCTCAGTTCTTGGTTGTCCCTCAATCGCAGCGTTGACTCGTTTTTGTGGGCAGAAGGGTATCCTAGCTGTACTACAGCTAAGGGGGATTATTCTACATTTGCGAGACTCATATAGAATACTATGGAAAGCAGTTTCTCCCCTCTTCAGCAATAGGAATCCAGGCTACTAAGCGGTCCATCTCTCAGCGAGACTAAGGGTAACCGTAACAGAGGTGATGTTACAAGTTAGGAGGTGGTGGTCAGAAACAGGAAGAGTGCATCGATAGCTGAAATTCAGATCAATGGAGTGACTATCTTTGTGAGTGGGAGAGTCAGTCCATTGTGACAGACCGAAAGAGGAAGTGAGTTGCAGAAGTTGTTTTGCAGAGGAAGCAGTGGGATTATCAACAGGAAGGTTGAAGTCACTGAGACTGAGGGCAGGGGTATCCGAGGAAAGGAAGTAAGGTAGCCAGACGACAACGTGATTTAGAAACAGAGTTGCGGAGCCAGGGGGGCAGTATATGACTGCAACGCATAAAGAGAGGGGATAGAATAAGCGAATCATGTGTGTTTTGAATGAAGAAAATGTAAGGGAAGAGAAGGGATGTATTTGTTGAAAGGTGCAATGAGAGGAAAGGAATACCAACACCACCTTCTTGTCTATTGTCAGACCTAGTGGAGACCCCCATGTGACAGTGCAGCAGAGGAAGCAGTATCTGAAGGAGAGAGCTAGGTTTCTGTGAGAGCCAGAAGATTGAGAGAGTGGTAGATAAAGAGGTTATGGATAGAAGTGAGCTTGTTGCAAACAGAGCGAGAGTTCCAAAGTGCGCAAGTGAAGGGGTGGTGGCTTTAGATGCGAGAGGAATGAGATTAGAGTTACCAGAGTTTTGTTTTTGAATTCTATTGAAGGGTACACATGGGTGTGCAGGGCAAGAAAAATGTGGGGGACCAGTATTAGGGGAGATGTCACCAGTAGCTAGTGTGATATGAGATGAGATGCGGATTTGCAGTAGTGAGACTGTTTTTATGATGAGTTGCAAGGGGGAGAGAGAGTCTTTAGGAATGTGTGAAGTTCATGAATACAAAAATAAGGTGAGGTTAAGATAGATGGGCCAATGATCAGTGCAGGTGGTAAGGGGTAAGGAGTAATTGAGTAAAGTAGTTTGTTAAACAGACAAAAGGTGGCAAAAAAGGAATATGAAGATATTCAGCATTTTTACAAAATAGTAAAACAGTGTATAAAACTCAGTATTAAAACAAAACTTGCCTTATCCCTTGTATAATCCTATATAATAAAAGGCCAAGTGTGTTTATCCAAAGCTGTCATGCGCAGTAGAGACTGCGCACGAGGACAAACACACTTGGCCTTCCAAATGACCTGGCGTTGTGTGGAGGAGTGGGCGTGGCCAGGCGGGTGCAGCGTGGGCGTGCCGGGTGGGTGTGATGTGGGCGTGGGCGGCCGATACGTGGGCGTGCCGGGTGGGTGTGATGTGGGCGTGGGCGGCCGATACGTGGGCGTGGTTGGGCGTGCCGTGGGCATGGCTGGCTGTAACGTGGGCGTGGTCAGGCGTGACACGGGCGGGGCTGGGCATGGCGTGGGCGGGGCCGGACGGGGCCAGATGCCAGGAGACAGAGAGCTCTAAAGATGGGGGATAGAGAGAGCAGAAGAGAGGGAAATAGAGAGAGAGGGAGAGAGGGACAGCAAAAGAGAGAGGAGGAGAGAGACAGCAAAAGAGAGGGGGAGAGAGACAGCAAAAGACAGGAGGGAGAGAGACAGCAAAAGAGAGGAGGGAGAGAGACAGCAAAACAGAGGAGGAAGAGAGACAGCAAAAGAGAGGGGGGAGAGAGACAGCAAAAGAGAGGGGGGAGAGAGACAGCAAAAGAAAGGGGGGAGAGAGACAGCAAAAGAGAGGGGGAGAGAGCACAAAAGAGAGGGGGGAGAGAGCACAAAAGAGAGGGGGGAGAGAGCACAAAAGAGAGGGGGGAGAGAGACAGCAAAAGAGAGGGGGAGAGAGAGCAAAAGAGAGGGGGAAAGAGCAAAAAAGAGAGGGGGAGAGAGCGCAAAACAGTGGGGGGAGAGAGTGCAAAGAGAGGGGGAGAGAGCACAAAAGCGAGGGGGGAGAGACAGCAAAAGCGAGGGGGGAGAGAGACAGCAAAAGAGAGGAGGGAGAGAGACAGCAAAAGAGAGGAGGGAGAGAGACAGCAAAAGAGAGGAGGGAGAGAGACAGCAAAACAGAGGAGGGAGAGAGACAGCAAAAGAGAGGGGGGAGAGAGACAGCAAAAGAGAGGGGGGAGAGAGACAGCAAAAGAAAGGGGGGAGAGAGACAGCAAAAGAGAGGGGGGAGAGAGACAACAAAAGAGAGGGGGAGAGAGCACAAAAGAGAGGGGGGAGAGAGCACAAAAGAGAGGGGGGAGAGAGCGCAAAAGAGAGGGGGGAGAGAGACAGCAAAAGAGAGGGGGAGAGAGAGCAAAAGAGAGGGGGAAAGAGCAAAAAAGAGAGGGGGAGAGAGCGCAAAACAGTGGGGGGAGAGAGTGCAAAGAGAGGGGGAGAGAGCACAAAAGAGAGGGGGGAGAGAGCACAAAAGAGAGGGGAGAGAGCGCAAAAGAGAGGGGGAGAGAGCACAAAGGAGAGGGGGAGAGAGCACAAAAGAGAGGGGGGAGAGAGAGAGCAAAAGAAAGGGGGGGGAGAGAGAGAGCAAAAGAGAGGGGGGAAAGAGAGAGTAAAAGAGAGGGGAGAGAGAGAGAGAGAGCAAAACAGAGGGGAGAAAGAGAGAGCAAAAGAGAGGGGGAAAAGAGAGAGTAAAAGAGAGGGGAGAGAGAGAGAGAGAGAGAGAGAGCAAAACAGAGGGGAGAGAGAGCAAAAGAGAGGGGAGAAAGAGAGAGCAAAAGAGAGGGGGGATAGAGAGAGAGCAAGGGGTGGAACCGCTGTACTGCAAAAAATGGCCCGTGTACATGGGCTTTATGACTAGTCCTTGTATAATTCGTTGTGCCTCACTTATAAATGACCACTTAAGAGATGTGAACAGATGATCATACAATATTGCTATCTAAGCATGTATTGCATTGCTTTACCCATAGCAGTGTTTAAATGTATAGGCCAGAGCATTCAGCTGAATGCAATAAATTAGGTAATGACATGATCAAAGACAGTCAAACGCCAATTGGGAAAATTTGATTCAGGGTGAGATAAGTTAAAAAAAACGGACAATAGAAATTTGGGGAGGTTGGGGTTATACCATTAGTGAAATTATAAAATTAGGAATCATAACAAATATTTGCAAGGTTTGAACATCACATAGATTAAGACAAGATCAGCAGAGTAAACACATAAATTATTACACAGACTACAGGCAAATACAAAAAAGAGAGACTTGTAGTACAAATGACACAAAAATACAGGGAAATTGGCAGGATTTGAATGCAGGGACTCAATTCACATACCAAAGAGAGACTTGTAGTACAAATTACAAAAAACAGGGAAATTGGCAGGATTTGAATGCAGGGACCCAATTCACATACCAAAGAGAGACTTATAGTACAAACAGTGGTGGTTCTAGACGAATTTTACTGGGGGGGCCAAGGTGGGGCCAGTGGTTAATCAGGGGGGGCACATTAAAAAACGGAAACAAATTATATATATATATATATATATATATATATATATATATATATATATATATATATGTGAATGTATATATATTTATAATTTGTGTGTGTATGTGTATAATATATATATATATATATATATATATATGTGTGTGTGTGTGTGTGTGTGTGTATGTGTATATATGTGTGTGTATATATATATATAATATATATATACACACATACACACACACACACACACATAGATATATATATATATACACACATCCATTCACATATATACTGATCACACACACACACACATATATATACATATATATATATATATATAATATATATATATATATATATATATATATATATATATATATATATATATATATATATACACACACATAGATACACACATATATATATATATATAGAAAGAGAGAATATACAGGCGCTGCTTTGAATCTAAGAAATAGTTAACCTCTATTGATTAATATTATTTATATATACTTAAAGTAAATAACCCTCATAAAGTGCAGAGATAACATTCGGTAAGATCAGTAAATAAAAGAGTCCTTACAAATATTATAAAACGAATGTCCAATTCAAAGTCAGTGTTCCTTTCAAATGGAAAAAATGCAGGCAGCTCCTTAGAAAAGTCCCATAACAAACTTGTGGTAGTAATCTAGAAAAAATGAAGAAAAGAGAGCGCCCAAACGCATCTAAGTGCAGACAGTCTGTATAGATTTATTATAATAAATACATATATCACACGTAAGAATCACACTCACAATTTAAAAACATATAACAGGCAGTGTATAATATCACCCGATGGATTCTCCTCTCCTTCAGCTTCAATAGCGTTGCGTGCAGCGTCAGTGACCCGGCTGTCTGTGGGTGTGTTGGATCTTGGCCAATCCGGCGGCTGCTTCCTTAGATCAACTTAGCGCTATTGGTAGGTTTAGGCTGGTTGTTGGAACCTCTCTTCCAATAGGGTGATAAGTCTCTTTCACATAAGAACAATTGCATAGAACCAAACGATGGTATATTGACCATATATTACATAAAATCCTCAGCCCGCTAGGTGTAATTCAATATGCGAAACTACACAACAAATGCGGCCTCACTGGATTAATGCAAGTATCACTATTAAGAGCAATATTAATGCCCCCTCACTCGACGTACATTTCGTTCCGTTCTGGAACTTTTTCAAGAGTGTTGCTAGTCTCTAACTTCCTGCCTTTTATAGGAGGTAACAGCCAGTGCTTTAGTGTTTAACTGTTTCATTGCCACCTATCTTATATATGGGAGCTGAGTTATACTGCCCAATTCGTACAACCATATATCATTTATATCTGCTGACCAACATAGATAATACATTATATAAAATCAAATTAATATCTATATAGTTAAAAATGTGACCGATAAAAATATGCTTACCTATAACTTCTTAAAATCATTAATATTGATGTAAAATACATGGATCGTCTAAAAGAATATATAAAAAAAAAAATGTACATTTAGATATATCAATAAATATCACATTTAAAAAAAAAATTACAATATACAAGATAATACAGTTTACATATCACTCCTATTAACCCCTTAAGTCAGAAAAGCTTGTATGTCTAGATCAATGTTTAACCCCTGTGGGTAAAGACAATCCAACTGTTTAATCCAAAATGTTTCTCGTTGTCGTAGTCTAAGCAGCCTATTGGTGTCCCATATGTTAGGAGGGACCCATTCTATAACTTTAATTTCTAAATCCTTCGGATCGCAGTTGGGTGCCTGCTTGAAATGCTGTGAAACACTATGAGTTTCAAGCCCTTTATCAATATTGTTTAGGTGTTCCCTAAAACGATACATTATTTTTCTTTTCGTCCTACCTACATAGATATAATTACATTTGCACTTAAGATGATAAACCACATGGGTGCTCATACAGGTACACCTATCCTTATTAGAAAACTTCCTTGAATTATCAAAATTTTCAATAGAGTTGTGGTTGTTAGGTATATGTGGACACATTACACAATCTTTCTTTTTGCATTTAAATGTACCTGTACTGGTCCCCCAGTCTGATAGCTTTACTGGTGGTTTACTCCTGAGTTTGCTAGGGGCCAAGATGTTTTTTAGATCTCTATTTTTCCTAAACACCATTTCTGGTCTTTCTCCCAGTGATTTATTTAAAATGGGGTCTAGTTGTAACACCTTCCAGTGTTTATTCAATATATCCTTAATCTTAAAGTGTTGGTTATTGTATCTTGTGATAAATTTTGGATTTTTATTCTCCACTGCGTGATGTTTAGTAACTTTCTTACTGCTTATTTTATCTAGTAGATATTTTCTATCCATAAAATCCACCTTATTTTTCGTTGTGGAGAGGAGATCACTATTGTACCCTTTATCCAAAAATTTCTTCGTTAAAACATCAGCTTCATGATTGTAATCCTTTTCATTCGTGCAATTGCGCCTAATGCGCTGGTATTGTCCAAGTGGTATATTATTTTTCCACTGTTTATAGTGGCCACTTGTTGCATTTAATAAACCATTTCTGTCAGTTTCTTTTTTAAAAATTTTTACAGCTATTTTATTTTTATCTACAAACAATATTAGATCCAAGAAGCTGATCTCTGTCTCTGATTTTGTATATGTAAATTCTAGATTATAATCGTTAATATTCATATACTCTATAAATTTCTCTATTTCTTTAGGCTCTCCCTCCCAAATCATGATGATATCATCTATGTACCTATAGTACATATATATATTGGCACTGTACGGGTTATTGTTCCATATTTTTAATTCTTCAAAGTTGGACATATAAAGATTTGCATACGATGGGGCAAAGGTCGTCCCCATCGCTGTCCCCTGTATTTGTCTATAAAATTTATTTTCAAATAAAAAGTAATTGTGAGACAGGATAAACTGGATGGACTCAGAAATAAACTTAGATTGGACTGCAGATATACTTCCTTTTTGGCATTCCTCCTTAATTACTGTTACACCCTTATTGTGAGGTATACTGGTGTACAGTGCGGATACATCACAAGTAACCCAACTATAATTCGGCTTCCATTCTTTTCCTTCAAATTTATTAATCACATCCACAGTATCTCTAATGTAAGAAGGTATCACTTTAACTAGGGGTTGCAGATAATAATCTATATATTTTGACATGTTATCGCATAGAGACCCAATCCCTGATACTATTGGCCTGCCGGGGGGTTCCCTTGCATCCTTGTGCATTTTAGGTAGGTGATAGAAGCATGCCACTTTAGGGTATGCTTCATACAAATTTGCATATTCATTCTGGTTTAATATTCCATCCTGCTTCGCCTTACATAAAAATTCAAATACTCCCTTTTTATAATTTTGAGTTGGATTAAACGTTAAAAGTTAATAAGTATCTTTATTACTTAGCAATTTATATGCCTCCTTCAGATAATCACATCTGTTCTGGACAACCAAACCCCCTCCCTTGTCAGCGTTCCTATAGATTACATCATAATCATCAGTTAAAGTTTTAAGAGAAGCTCTTTCTCCCTTAGTTAGATTATCATTTCTAAAATTCCTTCCATAGGATAATTTATTGATATCTTCACAAACCAATTTATTAAATATTTTAAGAAATTCACTCTGCATATTCTGTGGATAGAAGATAGATTTTCTCTTTAAGGGACAATGAGCTATTAGTGAGTGGTATTCTTCATGTATAGAACAACTCAATAATTCCTCATCTTGATCATTATTGCATCTATTTTGAGTACCGTTTTCATTTTCAAGTAATTCTAAATTTGCCAATGTTAACAGATCTTCTTCACTAAGTTCCATACTATCAGTCATATTTATCTTATCGTAATACCTCTTGAGGGTCAATTTTCTAATGTATCTCTGTACATCTATAAATAATTCAAAGTGATTGGGCTGTGAAATAGGGGCAAAATTTAATCCCTTGGATAATACTTTCATTTGATTTTCTGTGAATGTTTTGTCCGATAGATTGAAAATTAACTGATGGCCTGTATCTGCAGTCCAATCTAAGTTTATTTCTGAGTCCATCCAGTTTATCCTGTCTCACAATTACTTTTTATTTGAAAATAAATTTTATAGACAAATACAGGGGACAGCGATGGGGACGACCTTTGCCCCATCGTATGCAAATCTTTATATGTCCAACTTTGAAGAATTAAAAATATGGAACAATAACCCGTACAGTGCCAATATATATATGTACTATAGGTACATAGATGATATCATCATGATTTGGGAGGGAGAGCCTAAAGAAATAGAGAAATTTATAGAGTATATGAATATTAACGATTATAATCTAGAATTTACATATACAAAATCAGAGACAGAGATCAGCTTCTTGGATCTAATATTGTTTGTAGATAAAAATAAAATAGCTGTAAAAAAATTTAAAAAAGAAACTGACAGAAATGGTTTATTAAATGCAACAAGTGGCCACTATAAACAGTGGAAAAATAATATACCACTTGGACAATACCAGCGCATTAGGCGCAATTGCACGAATGAAAAGGATTACAATCATGAAGCTGATGTTTTAACAAAGAAATTTTTGGATAAAGGGTACAATAGTGATCTCCTCTCCACAACGAAAAATAAGGTGGATTTTATGGATAGAAAATATCTACTAGATAAAATAAGCAGTAAGAAAGTTACTAAACATCACGCAGTGGAGAATAAAAATCCAAAATTTATCACAAGATACAATAACCAACACTTTAAGATTAAGGATATATTGAATAAACACTGGAAGGTGTTACAACTAGACCCCATTTTAAATAAATCACTGGGAGAAAGACCAGAAATGGTGTTTAGGAAGAATAGAGATCTAAAAAACATCTTGGCCCCTAGCAAACTCAGGAGTAAACCACCAGTAAAGCTATCAGACTGGGGGACCAGTACAGGTACATTTAAATGCAAAAAGAAAGATTGTGTAATGTGTCCACATATACCTAACAACCACAACTCTATTGAAAATTTTAATAATTCAAGGAAGTTTTCTAATAAGGATAGGTGTACCTGTATGAGCACCCATGTGGTTTATCATCTTAAGTGCAAATGTAATTATATCTATGTAGGTAGGATGAAAAGAAAAATAAAGTATCGTTTTAGGGAACACCTAAACAATATTGATAAAGGGCTTGAAACTCATAGGCCTAGATTTGGAGTTTGGCGGTAAAAGGGCTGTTAACGCTCCGCGGGTTTTTTTCTGGCCGCACCATAAATTTAACTCTGGTATCGAGAGTTCAAACAAATGCTGCGTTAGGCTCCAAAAAAGGAGCGTAGAGCATATTTACCGCAAATGCAACTCTCGATACCAGAGTTGCTTACGGACGCGGCCGGCATCAAAAACGTGCTCGTGCACGATTCTCCCATAGGAAACAATGGGGCAGTTTGAGCTGAAAAAAAACCTAACACCTGCAAAAAAGCAGCGTTCAGCTCTTAACGCAGCCCCATTGTTTCCTATGGGAAAACACTTCCTACGTCTGCACCTAACACCCTAACATGTACCCCGAGTCTAAACACCCCTAACCTTACACTTATTAACCCCTAATCTGCCGCCCCCGCTATCGCTGACCCCTGCATTACACTTTTAACCCCTAATCTGCCGCTCCGTAAACCGCCGCCACCTACGTTATCCCTATGTACCCCTAATCTGCTGCCCTAACATCGCCGACCCCTATGTTATATTTATTAACCCCTAATCTGCCCCCCACAACGTCGCCGACACCTGCCTACACTTATTAACCCCTAATCTGCCGAGCGGACCTGAGCGCTACTATAATAAAGTTATTAACCCCTAATCCGCCTCACTAACCCTATCATAAATAGTATTAACCCCTAATCTGCCCTCCCTAACATCGCCGACACCTACCTTCAATTATTAACCCCTAATCTGCCGACCGGAGCTCACCGCTATTCTAATAAATGTATTAACCCCTAAAGCTAAGTCTAACCCTAACACTAACACCCCCCTAAGTTAAATATAATTTTTATCTAACGAAATAAATTAACTCTTATTAAATAAATAATTCCTATTTAAAGCTAAATACTTACCTGTAAAATACATCCTAATATAGCTACAATATAAATTATAATTATATTATAGCTATTTTAGGATTAATATTTATTTTACAGGCAACTTTGTAATTATTTTAACCAGGTACAATAGCTATTAAATAGTTAAGAACTATTTAATAGTTACCTAGTTAAAATAATAACAAATTTACCTGTAAAATAAATCCTAACCTAAGATATAATTAAACCTAACACTACCCTATCAATAAAATAATTAAATAAACTACCTACAATTACCTACAATTAACCTAACACTACACTATCAATAAATTAATTAAACACAATTGCTACAAATAAATACAATTAAATAAACTATCTAAAGTACAAAAAATAAAAAAGAACTAAGTTACAGAAAATAATAAAATATTTACAAACATAAGAAAAATATTACAACAATTTTAAACTAATTACACCTACTCTAAGCCCCCTAATAAAATAACAAAGCCCCCCAAAATAAAAACTTCCCTACCCTATTCTAAAATACAAATATTACAAGCTCTTTTACCTTACCAGCCCTGAACAGGGCCCTTTGCGGGGCATGCCCCAAGAATTTCAGCTCTTTTGCCTGTAAAAAAAAACATACAATACCCCCCCCCAACATTACAACCCACCACCCACATACCCCTAATCTAACCCAAACCCCCCTTAAATAAACCTAACACTACCCCCCTGATGATCTTCCTACCTTGTCTTCACCATGCCAGGTTCACCGATCCGTCCTGGCTCCAAGATCTTCATCCAACCCAAGCGGGGGCTAGACATCCACTGAAGAAGTCCAGAAGAGGGTCCAAAGTCTTCCTCCTATCCGCCAAGAAGAGGACATCCGGACCGGCAAACATCTTCTCCAAGCGGCATCTTCTATCTTCTTCCATCCGATGACGACCGGCTCCATCTTGAAGACCTCCAGCGCGGATCCATCCTCTTCTTCCGACGACTAGACGACGAATGACGGTTCCTTTAAGGGACGTCATCCAAGATGGCGTCCCTCGAATTCCGATTGGCTGATAGGATTCTATCAGCCAATCGGAATTAAGGTAGGAATTTTCTGATTGGCTGATGGAATCAGCCAATCAGAATATAGTTCAATCCGATTGGCTGATCCAATCAGCCAATCAGATTGAGCTCGCATTCTATTGGCTGATCGGAACAGCCAATAGAATGCGAGCTCAATCTGATTGGCTGATTGGATCAGCCAATCGGATTGAACTATATTCTGATTGGCTGATTCCATCAGCCAATCAGAAAATTCCTACCTTAATTCCGATTGGCTGATAGAATCCTATCAGCCAATCGGAATTCGAGGGACGCCATCTTGGATGACGTCCCTTAAAGGAACCGTCATTCGTCGTCTAGTCGTCGGAAGAAGAGGATGGATCCGCGCTGGAGGTCTTCAAGATGGAGCCGGTCGTCATCGGATGGAAGAAGATAGAAGATGCCGCTTGGAGAAGATGTTTGCCGGTCCGGATGTCCTCTTCTTGCCGGATAGGAGGAAGACTTTGGACCCTCTTCTGGACTTCTTCAGTGGATGTCTAGCCCCCGCTTGGGTTGGATGAAGATCTTGGAGCCAGGACGGATCGGTGAACCTGGCATGGTGAAGACAAGGTAGGACGATCATCAGGGGGGTAGTGTTAGGTTTATTTAAGGGGGGTTTGGGTTAGATTAGGGGTATGTGGGTGGTGGGTTGTAATGTTGGGGGGGGGGTATTGTATGTTTTTTTTTACAGGCAAAAGAGCTGAAATTCTTGGGGCATGCCCCGCAAAGGGCCCTGTTCAGGGCTGGTAAGGTAAAAGAGCTTGTAATATTTGTATTTTAGAATAGGGTAGGGAAGTTTTTATTTTGGGGGGCTTTGTTATTTTATTAGGGGGCTTAGAGTAGGTGTAATTAGTTTAAAATTGTTGTAATATTTTTCTTATGTTTGTAAATATTTTATTATTTTCTGTAACTTAGTTCTTTTTTATTTTTTGTACTTTAGATAGTTTATTTAATTGTATTTATTTGTAGCAATTGTGTTTAATTAATTTATTGATAGTGTAGTGTTAGGTTAATTGTAGGTAATTGTAGGTAGTTTATTTAATTATTTTATTGATAGGGTAGTGTTAGGTTTAATTATATCTTAGGTTAGGATTTATTTTACAGGTAAATTTGTAATTATTTTAACTAGGTAACTATTAAATAGTTCTTAACTATTTAATAGCTATTGTACCTGGTTAAAATAATTACAAAGTTGCCTGTAAAATAAATATTAATCCTAAAATAGCTATAATATAATTATAATTTATATTGTAGCTATATTAGGATGTATTTTACAGGTAAGTATTTAGCTTTAAATAGGAATTATTTATTTAATAAGAGTTAATTTATTTCGTTAGATAAAAATTATATTTAACTTAGGGGGGTGTTAGTGTTAGGGTTAGACTTAGCTTTAGGGGTTAATACATTTATTAGAATAGCGGTGAGCTCCGGTCGGCAGATTAGGGGTTAATAATTGAAGTTAGGTGTCGGCGATGTTAGGGAGGGCAGATTAGGGGTTAATACTATTTATGATAGGGTTAGTGAGGCGGATTAGGGGTTAATAACTTTATTATAGTAGCGCTCAGGTCCGCTCGGCAGATTAGGGGTTAATAAGTGTAGGTAGGTGTTGGCGACGTTGAGGGGGGCAGATTAGGGGTTAATAAATATAACATAGGGGTCGGCGATGTTAGGGGTAGCAGATTAGGGGTACATAGGGATAACGTAGGTGGCGGCGATTTGCGGTCGGAAGATTAGGGGTTAATTATTTTAAGTAGCTTGCGGCGACGTTGTGGGGGGCAAGTTAGGGGTTAATAGATATAATACAGGGGTCGGCGGGGTTAGGGGCAGCAGATTAGGGGTACATAAGTATAACGTAGGTGGCGGTCGGCAGATTAGGGGTTAAAAATTTTAATCGAGTGTCGGCGATGTGGGGGGACCTCGGTTTAGGGGTACATAGGTAGTTTATGGGTGTTAGTGTACTTTAGGGTACAGTAGTTAAGAGCTTTATAAACCGGCGTTAGCCAGAAAGCTCTTAACTCCTGCTATTTTCAGGCGGCTGGAATCTTGTCGTTAGAGCTCTAACGCTCACTGCAGAAACGACTCTAAATACCAGCGTTAGGAAGATCCCATTGAAAAGATAGGCTACGCAAATGGCGTAGGGGGATCTGCGGTATGGAAAAGTCGCGGCTGAAAAGTGAGCGTTAGACCCTTTAATCACTGACTCCAAATACCAGCGGGCGGCCAAAACCAGCGTTAGGAGCCTCTAACGCTGGTTTTGACGGCTACCGCCGAACTCTAAATCTAGGCCATAGTGTTTCACAGCATTTCAAGCAGGCACACAACTGCGATCCGAAGGATTTAGAAATTAAAGTTATAGAATGGGTCCCTCCTAACATATGGGACACCAATAGGCTGCTTAGACTACGACAACGAGAAACATTTTGGATTAAACAGTTGGATTGTCTTTACCCACAGGGGTTAAACATTGATCTAGACATACAAGCTTTTCTGACTTAAGGGGTTAATAGGAGTGATATGTAATCTGTATTATCTTGTATATTGTAAAAAAAAAATTTAAATGTGATATTTATTGATATATCTAAATGTAATTTTTTTTTTTTTATATATATTCTTTTAGACGATCCATGTATTTTACATCAATATTAATGATTTTAAGAAGTTATAGGTAAGCATATTTTTATCGGTCACATTTTTAACTATATAGATATTAATTTGATTTTATATAATGTATTATCTATGTTGGTCAGCAGATATAAATGATATATGGTTGTACGAATTGGGCAGTATAACTCAGCTCCTATATATAAGATAGGTGGCAATGAAACAGTTAAACACTAAAGCACTGGCTGTTACCTCCTATAAAAGGCAGGAAGTTAGAGACTAGCAACACTCTTGAAAAAGTTCCAGAACGGAACGAAACTTACGTCGAGTGAGGGGGCATTAATATTGCTCTTAATAGTGATACTTGCATTAATCCAGTGAGGCCGCATTTGTTGTGTAGTTTCGCATATTGAATTACACCTAGCGGGCTGAGGATTTTATGTAATATATGGTCAATATACCATCGTTTGGTTCTATGCAATTGTTCTTATGTGAAAGAGACTTATCACCCTATTGGAAGAGAGGTTCCAACAACCAGCCTAAACCTACCAATAGCGCTAAGTTGATCTAAGGAAGCAGCCGCCGGATTGGCCAAGATCCAACACACCCACAGACAGCCGGGTCACTGACGCTGCACGCAACGCTATTGAAGCTGAAGGAGAGGAGAATCCATCGGGTGATATTATACACTGCCTGTTATATGTTTTTAAATTGTGAGTGTGATTCTTACGTGTGATATATGTATTTATTATAATAAATCTATACAGACTGTCTGCACTTAGATGCGTTTGGGCGCTCTCTCTTCTTCATTTTTTTTATATATATATATATATATATATATATATACACATACATACATACATACATATATATATATATATATATATATATATATATATGTATTTATATATATATATATATATATATATACAAACATATATACATATATACACACACATACAGTACATACACACACTGAGTAGAAAAAAATTAAATTAAAAAAGAAGAATATGCACTTAGCTAGCGCTACATAGTTCAGATAGCACATTCAATGAAAATGGTGTCAAATAATTATTTACATACATTAGAAAAATAAGGAAAACACTCCAGCAGAGTTGTGGAGGTGAGAGGGCAGACTTACATCTCTTCTGTTCTGGCAGTGTACAGGCTAGAGAGAACGTCTGCAGAACAAACCAGTGACACTTCTGGAACTCTTGTCTGCAGACTGCAGCTGTAAGATGCCCCGCCCCCACAACAACTCGGGAACTGTAGCACATCTCTGAAAGGGGAGGGGGCACAAGTTTTACTTTACTTTGTTAACCCCACACTTTGACTAGACAGTGTTTCAGGGACAGGGAAGCAGATAAATAGCCTTGATCTTGTCCGGTATTTTTCAGTCAGCTCAGTGGCCAGCTCAGGTGGGGCCACAGGGGGGGCCAGGGACATTTTTACAGGGGCACTGGCCCCTGTGGGCCCCTGTGTAGAACCGCCCCTGAGTACAAATTACACAAAAACAGGGAAATTGGCAGGATTTGAATTTAGGGACCCAATTCACATACCAAATATAGACTTGTAGTATAAATCACACAAAAACAGAGAAATTGGCAGGATTTGAATGCAGGGACCCAATTCATATACCAAAGAGAGACTTGTAGTACAAACAACACAAAAACAGTGAAATTGGCAGGATTTGAATGAAGGGACCCAATTCACAAACCTGAAAGCAGAAGAGCGAGTTGGTTAACTCTTAACCCATTTAAAGCTTGCCTTCATTAACTCTATAGACATATCACTATAACGAGTACTCCATTTCTCCAGTAGTTTACTAGATGTTAATTGACCCTGTTTTGCCAACATAATTTTATATAGTAAAGCTATATTGTGATTGCCGGTTTTATAAGTAGCTAAATAAGTTTAATTTCCCCCCATCCAGCAGTTTCTAAATTTAACTTTCTAATTCTGGTTATAAAATGTCTAATCTGCAAGTAGGTAAAAAAGTTCTTATTTGATAAACTAAATTCTCTAGAGATATCTTCAAATGATCTCACTTGAAGCAGGTTATCTAGGCATTGGTATACATAAGACAATCCTTTTTTTAGTCCAAATATTATACATCTCATAGGATAGACCAGGAATAAATTTTGGGTTACCTAGTATCGAGAGAAAAGGGGATAGTTCAAAATCCAGATTGAACATTATATTAATTTTTTTTCAAGCTTCAATGGTATTTCGTATTATATTCATACTTTTAACGTGAGTCGGCAATTGTGAAATTGGGCAGTGAAGTAAGGCTTTCAATAAAAATGGAGCAGACAGTTCCTCTTCCATTGATATGAACGTAAGATAGTTAGCTTTGGTTAGCCAACTGTAAAACGCACTAATGTAGCAATGTTATATTTTTTAATATCTGAGAGGGACAGGCCACCATCTTCTAGTCTGAGTGTTAATTTCATTATAGACATCATGTGTCTCGTATTACTCCATAAAAATGTAGCACAGTCTCTATTAAAAGTCTTAATATCTTGATTCAATATGAAAAGAGGAACATTTTGCACAACATACATTAATTGTGGGAAAGGGATCGTTTTAATAATCATCACTTTAGCTGAAAGAGAGATATGGAAAGCATTCCATCTCTGAAGTTTCTCAGTTGCTTTTCTGAAAAAAGATGAATAATTCAGCCTATACCACTGGTTTGGGTCTGCATGTAAGTCTATTCCTAGATATTTAATACTAGAGGACTCTTGAAATGGATGTTCTTTAATACTTTTTTTGTTTTTATGAATCCATACATTTTCAGATTTACTGATATTAATTTTATAGCCAGAGAAGGAACTAAATGTTTCAAATAACAAGAAGTCATCTGCGAATAATGATAATAGTAGTTTCTTCTCTCCTAATCTGATACCTTGTAATTCTTCTCATAAGAGAATAGTAAGGGGTGCTATAGCAATGTTAAATAATAACGGAGAGAGTGGACATCCCTGTCTTGTTCTCCTGTTTAGTGTAAAATTAGGAGTCTGACTCCAGTTTATTAATATAGAAGATCTTGGATGATAATATATGGTCCTAACAAATTGAGTAAAATAGCCTGAGAAGCCAAACTTGTCTAATGCTGTAAACAAATGTTCCCAAACCACAGAGGTGAAAGCCTTCTCGGTGTCAATCACAATTCGAGTACTAAAGAAACTTTATGTATATTTTTGGTTGAAGATCTTCCGGACATAAAACCAGATTGATCTACATGGATAATAGACTCAAGACATGATTTCAAATGCTGGGAGATAATGTGAGTTAAGAGCTTGTAGTCTATATTAAGTAATTAAATAGGATAGCACCCTGGATCTAAAGTGTTTTTACCTTTTTCAAGATCAATGATATAATGGACGCAGAGCAGTATCTCAACATGGTTTGACCATTAGTATAATAATCATTAAACAGTTTGACTGAGGCATCCGCTATCTCTATTTTTAATATTTTATACATTTCCACAGGTATCTGATCTGGACCAGGGGCTTTATTGCACTTAGCATTATTTATAGCTTCCAGGACCTCCTCTCTAGTTATAGATCTATTTAAGGCGTCAAGAAGATCTCGTGATATTTTAAGTGGCGTAATTTTATGCCAAAACTCATTTTTGTTATCCGTATAAATATCTTTAGTGGCATATACCTAAAATATAAAAAAAAAAAAAATAATTTTGGTAAATTCCATAACTCTATTTTCCCCATCTGTAATTGCTTCTATTATATTAGTTTTTTTCCTGGCTTTGTCCAATCTAGATAGAAATTTAGCAGATTTACCATATTGACCTTTATATCTAGCACTTATCTTTAGTTCTTCCCATGACACCTTTTGTTTAGTAAAAATATCCCTTTCTACTCTAGCTGCTTTATACTTATCCCATGAGAACTTAGAAGGTTCATTCATATATTTACGAAATGAATTCTGATCCTGCTTTGACAGCTGGATTTTCCTCTCCTGCATTTTTCTTTAGTATCATATAAGCTTTAATCTCCCCTCTTAAACAGGCTTTGGCAGTTTCCCAGAAAATGTCTGTTCTTTCTCTATAGTTAAATTCTCTCCATTTGTATTTTAGCCATTATTTACTATAAATTTGGGAAAAAATAAGTTATTCCTTTAATTTATTTGACTTTGTTTCAACCAAACGTCTAATGCAATAATCACATGGTCAGAGATAATTATGTCATGCATCTTTGCCTTCACTTCTAGTTTAATTAGTGAACTTGATAATAAAAAAAAATCTATCCTGGATAGGGAGCCGTGTGATTTAGAATCACAAGTGAACAATTTCGTATCTGGATGTTGTAAGCGCCATATATCATGGAGTTTCAAATTCTTACGTACTTGTGTAAATATTTTTGCCTTCTGCTTAGAAAAGACAGAATTTTTAGGGCTGTATTTGTCTAATGTTTCTGTCGGTATAAGATTAAGATCGCCTGCAAGAATTATATTTTGGCCAATATATTTAGTTAACAAGCAGACTAAACTATTCCAGAAACTGGGCTCTGTTTTATTAGGACCATAAACATTACAGATTATCAACTTGGTCCCATTTACTTGTAGCTCTAGAATTACTCACCTCTCTTGGGGATACAGAACTGTATTAATAATGCTGTATGACAGATTCTTATTAAACAGGAAGGCTACTCCTCTTTTTCTCCGGTATCCATTTACTTTTAAGTTTAGCAACTTCCTCCGCTTTTAAATGAGTTTCTTGTATTAATACTATATCAGGGTTATGTTTACCTAGTTGTTTAATTATTACTTTCCTTTTTATTGGGGAGGTGATCAGGGCCATCTTTAATATTGACTGGACCCTGGGCAAACATTTTCTTGGGGCCCCCCCATGCAATTTCACTCTCCACCCCAACATCCCAAAAAACAACTAAATCAATTTATTGAATATTATTTTTTTTTTAATTATTAGCCCAGCAGTGGATCATCCACTGCTGGGCTAATCATTTTTAAAAAAAAATTGCAATATGTGAAACTAGACCTAAGCAGTACTAATAAGTAAATAAATATATAAATTCCTCCACTGTGGATTAATTTAACATGCTTTTGAATGTGATTCTGGTGTGAGGTTAACTGGTTAAAGAGATTTAGGGCAGCCAACAGGAGCAAAACAAGGTAAAGAAAGACTGAGGAGGAAGCATGGAGGTGCAGACAAATATACGTTTACTGACTGGAACAGCAGAACTACTATGGGAAGTTGTAAAATCTGAGACAGAGAGAAAAAAAACTATAAAAATAAACCTTACCTTAATGTGTGAAGTATCAGCATGACACATCAGCCACAGCAGCACATTTAACTTTTTTGCTAGGAACAAGTTCCCTCTCACCCTGCACTAGATGATGCTGCATGGGGGAGGGGCGTGTGTGCACTCACTTATTCTTCCCACTGACACCTTTCTACAAAGCACTGTTCCCCTAACAAACTTCAGTTAGTTGATCTTAGGGCCACAGCAGAAAGAGCAGGGCTAAGGGGACCAGCAGACTGGATACTGTCTGTCCAAAGCTGCATGGATACAGTGTGAGATGAGTCATACAGCCTCAAGACTGAAGATAGCAGTGTGTGCAGCTGCACAGATGCTCAAATCTTAACGTACCTGCCACTACATCTTTCTGCTGCATGCGCCTCCAGTTAGCCCTACCCAGAAACAATCCACCAGAGCAGTTACCTGGTAACAGTGGTAACCCCAGCAGGACCTTTTCTGATGCAGTGGGATTGGCTGGATGCTGAGTTAGGGCTTAGCATTCAGTGCTGCACAGTGCACATCTAAAACAGCACATGGCACTAGCTTGGCATGTCACATGACACCGGCACGGTCTGCCACAGTTTCTCACAAATAAATATAAGCAGAGAGAACTGTGACAGTATTAGGACTGACTCTGTGTGTCCCCCATGTCACATTATATCAGCAGTCTGGCATAAACCAAAAAAAAAATTTTTTTTTTTAGGACTTGGGCCCTGGGCAGCTGCCCCTTTTGCCCTGTGTAAAGACGGCCCTGGAGGTGATGCCACCCACGTTCCAGGAGAGAAATCTAATATATCCCTTCATCTAAGCATGACAAATTCACTTAGGGGGCAGGGAAAAAAAAAACACCCAAAAAAACCCACACAACATATTCAACAAAAGATACCAAGACAATGAAGCAAATCATATAAATACATTGGAAAGTTGTTTAAAATATTATTCTCTAACTGCATTTTTAAAATGTATTTATTTTTACTTTTAATGTCCCTTTAAGTAATGTTGCCTTAACATAATAAGTTGAGATACCAGGAATTGCTGAAGTTTTATAATTACTATAATAAAAGCTTGGCCCTGCTTTTTATTATCGTAATTGGTGGTTTTTCCTGTATATTTGATGTGTGAAAAATCAACACGGTAACTGTAGCTCACATTTTAAAGTAAACCAACAAAATCATGACATCAGGGGGCCGATTTATCAATGTCTGGCGGACATCACTGATTGCGGACAGCATATGCTGTCGGCATTTAACATTACACAAGCAGTTCTGGTGAGCTGCTTGTGCAATGCCGCTCCCTGCAGATTGGCCGCTAGCAGGGGGGTGTCAATCAACCTGATTGTACACGATCGGGCGGATTATTGTCCGCAGCCTCAGAGGCAGCGGACAAGTTGAGGAGCAGTGGTCTTAAGACCGCTGCAAGGCTCGCGCGAAAACAGGGGTATTTTTCTTCATTTGGGCAATGATAAATCAGCCTCTTAGCCTAAAAGTTTTCGGACCCTGGTTTAATTCCCTAATAAAAAAAAAATCTGCTCAAATAGCTGGAGTATTTTTTCGGAATATGTGTACATGGTGCTAAAAAATACTGATAATTCACAAAAATAATATTCTAATTTACTTCTATTAGCACATTTTCTTCTTTTTCTTGGTATCTTTCACGAGTGTGCACATGTCTGAAGCACTAGATGGCAGCAGTTTTGCAAGACTGTTATGCATTTGCAAGAGCACTAGATGGCAGCAGTTTTGCAAGACTGTTATGCATTTGCAAGAGCACTAGATGGCAGCACTATTGCCCACCATACATGACTCAGGCGCCTACCTAGGCATCTCTTCAACAAGGAATACCCTGAGACTATAACTAATTTTACAAAATAACTAAATTGGATTTTTTTTTAAAAAAAAAATTGAATGCACTGGCCCCAAGTTATCAAGGTCTGTCGGACCTGATCCGACAGTGCGGATCAGGTCTGACAGACCTCGCTGAATACGGCGAGCAATACGCTCGCCGTATTCAGCATTGCACCAGCAGATCACAAGAGCTGGTGCAACGCCGCACCCTGCAGACTCGCGGCCAATAGGCCGCCAGCAGGGGGTGTCAATCAACCCGATCGTACTCGATTGGGTTGGTTTCCGGCGATGTCTGTCCGCCTGCTAAGAGCAGGCGGACAGGTTATGGAGCAGCGGTCTTTGTGACCTGCTGCTTCATAACTGCTGTTTCTGGCGAGCCTGCAGGCTCGCCAGAAACCTGGGCATCAAGCTCCATACGGAGCTTGATACATATGCCCCTTTGTCTCAATCACAAAAGAAAATGTTTCATATCCCTTTAAATAGTAGTTAATTATTCTAATATGGTATTTCTAATATATTCAGGAACCGGGGTAAAAAAAATCACAATTCTCTCAATACTGAAATAGAAGAATAACAACTATTTGAGTCAAGCACTCCCACACTAAAAGAACAGAGATGGAGAGGGTTTCCTAGTACAATTAAAACAATAATTACATACTTTAAACACAAGTAATAATACTACTTATAGTGTAAAAAAGCAGCGCTTAGCTCCCATTCAGATATATTTACTAGTCATGTTGTCCCTGACTGAACACTGATGGAAGATTTCAGTCCAAATAAATTGCACTAAACACTGTTTATTAAAGGGATACTAAACCCAATTTTTTCTTTCATCATTCAGATAGAACATTCAGTTTTAAGCAACTTTCTAATTTACTCCTATGATCATTTTTTTCTTCATTCTCTTGCTATCTTTATTTGAAAAGCAGGAATCAAAGCTTGGGAACCGGACTATTTTTGGTTCAAAACCCTGGGTAGAGATTGTTGATTTGTGGCTACATTCTTTCACAAAAACCTATAAATAATATAAATTGCTCAAATTGCAATAACTTAATAAGGGGCTCTTTCTTTACCCATCAAAGGACAGGGAAAATATATAATATATTATTTATTTATTGATAAAATATTTTACCAGGAAGGATACATTGAGATTTCTCTCATTTTCAAGTATGTCGTAGGTCCACAAAACATTGCATTGATACAATAGGGTACAATAAAATACAAAAACAATATTAATACATAACATATGCAGAATTTAACATAGAACAGGTAGGAATTATATAATCAACCATGACAGGTGCATTCTGTTTTGAGATATGCAAAGAGGGATCTCTTAAAGGATTTTAGGCTTGGGGAACGTTTTAAAGTGTGCGGGAGGTCATTCCATAATTGTGGTGCTCTGTAGAAAAAGGAGGATTGAGCTGCTTTCTTTTTGTATGGAGGCAAGATAAATAACGTGCTGGTACTGGAAGTTATGGGAGGTGGGGACAGCCGGGGAGAGCATTCTGCTCAGGTAGGATGGGAGCTTCCCAGAAAAGCTCTTAAACACAAGGCTGGAAAGATGGAGGGAGCATCTGGATTCTAGCAACAGCCAGTGTAGTTCTGTCACAATGGTGGGTCCTGTAGTTACATTGTAGCACAAAGCGGCAGAACGAGTTATACAATGTATTAAGTTTATTTAGGTGAGTTTGCGGTGCATGTGCATATATACTACATCCCCATAATCCATGATTGGCATCAGCATTTGCTGTACAATATTTTCTTTTACTGTAGGGCTGAGGCAGGATTTGTTTCTGTACAGGGCACCTAGTTTTGGATAGAGTTTAGATGCAAGTTTTTCTATGTGGAGGCCAAAAGATAAATTGGGGTATAACAACATACCCAAGTATTTGAAAGAGTAGACTGCCGTCAGTGTGCTATTTGATTTTGTTTTGATGCATAGATGGGAATTTTGTAGTTTGTGTAATTTAGATACCGTTCCAAAGATCATTGTAACAGTTTTGTCAGTGTTTAGGAAGAGTTTGTTTTCTGAAATCCACTTTCCTACCTCTGTCAACTGGTCTTGGAGCACTGCCTCAAGCTGCGGCAGATCAGATTTGTTTGCATAGATTAACGTGTTGTCTGCGTAAATGTGTGCAGTTGAAGATTTTTTTATTTGAAGAACCCTGGAGAACTTAAAGAGGCGCGCTGAATGTAAGTTTGTGTGATGTCCAAATATTACCAGAAAGTTACTTTGGCATCTACTTATCAAGCCATCGACTTTCTTACATTCGACTGCACCAATACGCTCGCCTAAGATTGCGGACGCGGACCTGAATATGTTCTCCAAAGTTACCAAAAAAGATGTCAAAAAGCCAAGCACCAAGTACGGTGCAATGAGCAGCGGACTGTTGCTAACTAACAGTCATCGATCTCGCTGCTCTTCGGCTTTTTTTCAGCTTTCTTGGTACCCTGTCACTAAACACCTACACTATACTATACTGTTTACCCCCCTAAACCGCCGCTCCCGGACCCGCCACAACTCTAATAAATGTATTAACCCCTAAACCGCAACTCACGGACCCCGCCACAACTAAATAAAGTGTTTAACCCTTAAACCTGCCGCTCCCTGACCCCACAGCAACTAAATACAATTATTAACCCCTAAACCGCAGCTCCCGGACCCCGCCGCCACCTACATTATACTTATTAACCCCTAATCTGCCCCCCCTACACCGCCGCCACCTACCTACATTTATTAACCCCTAATCTGCCGTCCCCAACGTCGCCGACACTATATTAAATTTATTAACCACTAAACTTAAGTCTAACCCTAACACCCCCTAACTTAAATATAATTTAAATATATCTAAATAAATATTACTTTTTTTTTTTTTTTATTTTAATTTTTTTATATTTTTCTGGAAAATAAAACAAACATACAAATGTAACAGGACATTCCAGACATCAGAAAACAAGACAGAAAATTCGCCATACCAGGCTATCATCTCATCCTTATTACAATTATAATTTTTATGTTTCTGTTTTAAACAAGTAGTAAACAGTAGACAAAACAAAACAACAAAAAACAAAAACAAAAAAAACCACCAGAAAAAAGGGGGGGGGGGCCCCAGTGCTTAGTTCCAATTTGGAAATTCATTTCTAGCAATCGCATTAATTAATGTTTCTGACTCTCTAAAAGGGTATATTAGCCGCTTCTGTTCTATTTCCGAAAAGGCCTCAATAAATCTCCTCCACTTGTCAAGGAAACGTTTGATCTGAGTTTCAGAATTAACTGTTGTATCAAATTGCTCCACTATCAATTGTCCCTTAATTTTATTAATACATTCTATTAGGCTGGGGGCTTTCATGGACTTCCAATGTTTCAAGATTAATGACCTCCCTATTAATATTGCTGTATTTACAAATTTAAAATGAATCTGTCGTCTGGGAGTTTGATACATAAAGATAATATCCTCTTTTTCTAATTTGATCTTTTTCCCATTGATCCTGTTCAGCCAGAAATTCAGCTTACCCCAGAATTTTTGAATCTTTGGACAGGACCATAAACAATGTGTCAAATCCGCAAATGGGAAACTGCATCTAGCACATTTATTTTCTGCATTTTTATCCCATTTTGCTTTTACAGCAGGTGTAATATATACCTTATTTATCACTTTCATTTGGGACTCTCTCCAACCTATGGATAGTGTTGCTTTGTCTACCAAATTGAAACTTTTTTGTAGCCTTTCTATTGGCTGTCGCCAGCTTGCTGCCAAAGCCCCTATTCTTGTTGATTCTTGAAACTTTTTTATTATCTTATACCAAAAGGAGATAGAATAGTTTCCTTGACTATATACATTCAATACCATATTCATCTTTTCGCCTAAGCTATCTTGCATAGATTCTTTGTTAAAAGTTTCTAAAAAATGCTGTATTTGCAAATACGCATAAAATTCATTATTAGGGATTCCAAACTCACTTCTTAAATCCTGAAATGTTCTACAGGCTTTAGTTTCCCTGTCTTGCAATTGTTGTATGTAAATTAGGCCCTTCCTCTTACATCTATGAAAGACCTTCGACTCTATTGCTGGTATAAAATTGGGGTTCCCCACTATTGTCAGATACTTTGAATATTCTGGGCTAACTCGTAGTAATTTCAACAGTTTATGCCATGCAGCAATTATATTCTTAATGGTGGATAGCTTTTTAACTTTATCTGGTAATTTCCCTTTATTATGTAGTAGAGCTTTTAAGCCATATGGGGCCACTAAAAATTCCTCTATATCATTTGTGGCGAAATAATTTGCCTCTGTTAGCCATTCTAATGTGAATTTACCCATGCATATTAAATTATATAGCTCTATATCTGGAAAAGCTAAACCAGCCCCTGTTTTAAATAGTGACAAGTTATGTAGTGCAATCGCTTTCCGTTTGTTGCCCCATAAAAAAT
Organism: Bombina bombina; assembly: GCF_027579735.1. NCBI lineage: Eukaryota > Metazoa > Chordata > Amphibia > Anura > Bombinatoridae > Bombina > Bombina bombina. The sequence continues at coordinate 237,666,064 of NC_069506.1, forward strand.
TTAGACAGTCCCGTTTAAATGATACTAAGTCCTTACGATTGATAAATCTAGGTAAGTTTTGTAGTAAGTACAGAATTTTAGGGAATAGGATCATTTTAATTAGATTTATTTTGCCTGACAAGGTCAATGGAAATTTAGCCCAGCTGGCCATATCCTTAGACAATTTTGCCCAGATTTGAGGGTAATTTAGTGTATACCAATTTTCGGGGTCTCTGGACAGTGTAATGCCTAAATACTTTAACTTTCCATTTGCATTCTTAAATGAAGCATTCTTATAGCTATCTTTTTTTTCTATTAACCACAAAATCTCTGATTTATTAACATTTACTTTATAGCCTGCAAACTTGCCGAAATCTCCCAGAAATTGAATTAGTAGGGGAATATTTCTTTTCGTGTCTCTTAGGAAGACCAATAAATAGTCCGCATATAATAGAAGCGTAATTCTTCTATTCCCTAGCCAGATCCCATCTATTTCCTTTCTCAAATATATAGCTAAAGGTTCAATAGCTAAATTGAACAAATAAGGGGATAACGGGCACCCTTGTCTGGTTCCTTTCTGTAAAGTAAAGTTTTGTGATATATTGCCATTTATCAAGATGTTAGCCTGTGGTTCGTTATATATCAGTTGTACCAGTCTGAGGAAAGAACCTGTGATTCCAAAGTTTCTAATTGTTGTAAATAGGTGATCCCATGTAATCCTATCGAAAGCTTTTTCAGCATCTATAGATGTGATGGCCATATCTGTTTGACTCCCAGTTCCCTTTTTTTTTCTGGTTCCAGTAATAGTCTATTATCAACTGTAATTTCCTCAGATTGGTTGTAGAAGTCCTATTAGGCATAAAGCCGACTTGATCTTTATGGATTAATGGGGTCATCATTTTCTTTAATCTTTGGGCAATTATGCTCATAAGAAGTTTATAGTCACTATTTAACAATGAGATGGGTCTGTATGAGCCCATCTCTTCCGGGTTCTTACCTTTCTTCAAGACTAATGAAATTGTTGAAGTTGTAAAATATTTGGACTGCATTTTATTATTAATATATATTGTATTAAAAAGGCCTTCTAGCGTAGGGATTATTTCTTCCTTCAGAATTTTATAAAGTTCTATCGGAACCTGGTCTGGGCCAGGTGCCTTGTTACCCGCCATTTTATTGATTGCTTTCCTTATTTCTTCCTGTGATATAGGTCTATTCAGCTCGTCTAAATCTTCTTTATCTAGCTTTGGTAATTGATTTTATCCCAAAAATCTGCTTTTGCTTCCAAATTGATCTTATCCTTTGTATACAAGTTTTGATAATATTTATATATGTACTCGTTTATTTCTTTTATATTGGTCAATCTCTCTGATCCCTTTCTAATCGTCTCTATAGCACGCTTCTTCTTCTTAACCCTCACTAGATTTGCCAGAAATTTACCAGCCCTACCACTATGTCTATAAAAAAAATGCCCTCGTTCTAAGATCTTCTTGTCTTAGTTTCTGCATAAGAAAAGTGTCTCTTCCTAGTTTGGCCCTTATGTATTTGTCCCAAAGTATCCCTGATCTATCACTTAAAAATGCATTGTAGCAGTTTCGTACTTGCCCTGCCAGCTGTTCCTCTTTCTGTTGTGCTATCCGCTTATTTCTAACTAGGTACGCCTTAATTTCCCCTCTAATGAACGCTTTAAAAGCCTCCCAGAAGATTTCATATTTGTTTCCATATTCCTTATTGGAATATATATATTCCTGCCATTTTCTCTTTAGCCAGTCTTTAAATTGTATATTAGTACTTAAATGCGTCGGGAAGAAAAACTTTGCTGGATCTCTTTTGACCCTTTTAAACTTAAAATTTAATAAAATAATAGCATGGTCCGATATTAGCACCTCTTTAATATCGGTTAATATTTCTGTACCTAATAGGTTTTCTGAGATCAAGAAAACATCTATCCTGGACATAGTTTTATGACTGTGAGATATACACGAAATACATTTTACATCAGGGTTCTGAATTCTCCAAATGTCTTTAAGTCTTAAATTATTACACAAATTCTTAAGTAACTGCTCGGCTATTACTATTCCTAGAGGGTTTTAGCCTGTCTAATGTTGGATACATCACCATATTTAAATCACCTCCCAGTATTATATTTTCCGTACCATATTTCATTAGTTTGACTTGAATCTTGTTCCAAAAAACTTTATCTAGCCTATTTGGACCGTAAATATTGCATAGAATCAAAGATCTTTCATATACTATAATGTGTAATATTGCAAACCTTCCTTCTATATCTTGTTCTTTCCCCACAATTTTGTAATCTAATTTTTTATTAAATAAGAACGCTACACCCCTTTTTCTTGCCGTACAGGGTGTTGCAATCACCTCCTCAACCCATATAATATAAAACAGAATGGAGGGGCGCCTCATGTGTGGTATCATCTATTAATTAACAAGTCACAGAACTATTGCCAAATGGGTACTCACAAATTTGGAGAGCACACTTATGTGCTGGTAGGGGCGGGCTGCAGAATTAGAAAGGTGTGACAGCTCACCCACTTGAAGGCGCTCTTGGCGTAAGATGGTGGTGATATTCCCAGAGCACACCAATGTGCTTGTAGAAGCAGGCTGCAGATTGGTAGAGGTGTGGCAGCTCACCCAAACTCTAGGTATCCTGATATTTGTATGATAATGTGTTCCCTCAGGTGCTGGGCTGGTCTCTCATAGGTGAACAATGGCAGATGGTGGGTAGAAATGAATCCACTCAAAGGATAAAAGATATATCCAAATTTATTTAAAAAAGCATAAAAGTTTAAAAACAACAGCACAATGATTGCTGATGAGAGTGGATAACAGGGTGTCCAATAATCACCCAATCATGCAACGCGTTTCACGGTTCACAGACCGTTTCATCAGGCATAAAAAAATCATCTTCTCAACCCATCCTACTTTAAGTTTGTCTAATTCCTGTTTTTTCAAATGTGTCTCTTGTAGCATAATTATATCGGCATTATTTTTTTTACATTGTTTCAAAATATTCTTCCTTTTCCATAATGAGGAAATCCCTCCCACATTCCATGATATTACTTTTAATTGTTCAACCATCAGACATTATAGCATACCCTCTAGCGCATTGCGGGAAAAAAAAAAAAAAAAAGGGGGGGAGGGGGGGCCCCTTGGGTAAAGGAAAACAGATATGGGAAAATAATAACACAACAAAGAACATAATAAGCAATAAACAAAGCATCATATAAAAACCAGATACAGAGGAAACCTCCTCCGTATCGCCCAAAAATGCTGAGAACATCTTGCTCAGCTAGAACTATAACCATGACATCTCTTGGAGGCCCTAGCCTATTAATCATAGTATTAAAACTATTAATCCTCTCGTGCTTCATTCTTCCTTAGAACCTGATTAATATAATTTTGGATTAATTCCTATATCTGCATTCTGTTACTAAGAATGCTGTCTAGCGTATAGGAAATCTTTCGCTTCTTCGTAATTATTCAGTAGAACGTTTCCTTGTTCGTTAAAAATTTTAATTTTGGCTGGATATATAATTGAGGCTTTCAGACCTGTTTTGATTAAGCTTGTACAAATAGGTACCATTTCTTTACGTTTTTTTGACGTTTCTACTGAAAAATCTTGGAAAAGCAAAATGTTATACTCTCCTATCTTTACTGGGAATGTTTTCCTATATTGGCTCATAATCGTGGCTTTATATTGAAAGTTCACGTACTTAACAATAACTGGGCTAATCTTAGCCTTGCCATCCGCATAGGTTCTAGCACTACCTACTCTGTGCGCTCTTTCAACCTGTATCCCTTGGGGGGGGATTTGCATACCCAACCCTTGAGGTAGCTGTATTGCAGTAAAGTGTATTAAATCCTGAAATTCCTCTATCTCTGGGAGTCCTATAATTCTGACATTGCTTCGTCTAGCTCGGTCTTCTAATTCTTCAACCTTATTTTGCAGTATATGTATTTGGCTAGATTGTTCCTTCAGTTTAGTCTCATGTCTGGCATTCATATCCTCTATATCTGATATTCTGGTTTCTGCTTCTTGTAACCTCTCTGAAAACTGTTTAACTTCTGCCCTTAGTTCTGAAATATCCCTCTTTAGCTGGTCAAACTGGGGCAGCATAATGTCTGATAATTGTTTTACTAGGTCCTGAGACTCCATCATATTTATATTTGTTGTTTCTAGTAAGCTTCTATTCTCTATGTCTAAACTATTTCTTTTTAGGCTTTTTTTTTCTTTCCCTTTTGGCGGCATTGCCGGTGAATTGTTTTAATAGTGACAAACCTTTCCATATGTGTGTATGTAAATTATATAAACTAATAAAGGGCCTAGTGGTGGCCTGACAAATCCAAGTGAGGGGACGGGAGAAGTGGAAAAAAGGACAAGGAGGGGGAGTGATTTTGTGCGAGGGGTACGTTCTACGACAGTGTGCTAGCACTTATATTCGTGAGGGGAGTGACTGACTATGGCAATGCCTAATTATACGTCAAGAAACAGTTATCTGTATTTTAGAAACACTCAATAAAATTATCTGTCGGACCTGTATACTATTGAGATTGCTTTTACTCTCTTGACCTATAAATAATTTATAGCGCCTATTACCTCAAATACAGATTGCAATATCCCTACAGCAACCTAAGATTATTAACAATTTTCCCTTTAATTGCTGTCTCTTCACTTAGGTTTCAGTTACCCAAATCTTTCACAGTTTAAACAGGTTAGATTGCTACTACTTATCTTTTCAGCCACAAACTTAGTTTTCAACAAATGTTTATACTCTTTAGATAATGTCCGAGCTTGTGACAAGTTTTTTAGTTGTCCTCAGCTTAAAGCCAACATTCTTTTGAACACAGTGTATCACCTTATATATTGTTATCATTATAGCAATATTCCTTAAGTACCCAAAACCCCTGCAAATTTCTAAGCAAACCCTTATGATATGTTATTATACATATTCTTTCAAAACACTGGCTAACCACAATTAAACATTTAACTTTCTAGAAGTTTCTTAAATTACTACCAGTATTCAGCATTGATCTTAGCCTATTACAATACTTTGGGAACTTAGAGCTTTATTCCATGCCAGAGAAACGAAGGGTGTGACTTAATATATAGCTCTTAGGGTTCTCTGAGCAGTCCCACTCCTAATAAAAGTTCTTATGGTTAATTTTCCAGATGTCTCTAAAGCTATCTCATTCTATTGCTGCTAAGAGCAAGCTGCAGCTGTCTACTTGCACCCAGTCTAGCCGATGCTTTGCCCTGTTCCTGCTTGGCCGTTATAATTGCCTTCTTGCTATAGGCTCCTGTATAGTCAAATACATAAATCTCAAATCAGCAGCATTCAATAACCGTTATAGGCTTGTATAACAGACTTCCACCAGTCAGTTATTTTTCCTTCAGAAAAACGTTTGTGTCAGTCTTTGAATATATGCAGCAAACACCCTTCCATGTGAGCCATATCAATTAGCCCAGACAAACAGGGGCTATTTTCTCCTCTTTCCTAACCCGCCAGGACTTCACCCACCTTGCGGTACCTGGCTAACAACAAAGCTGTAATGTAAAAATTTCCTTACTCCATAGGATAATTATACCGCACTTTCTTTTGCTTAGGCAAAGAACACCTGTTAAGACTCTCCTGGAAACTTTATTTGTATTTATTCTTCGTGGGGGGGACCCTGCTTGTACCGGTATGTCGTTTCCTGTAAGGGGGGCTTATTACACTGGTCGCCCTTTCACACATAGGCCTTGTCTACTTGAGGCAGTCCTCCGTCTTTAGACAATACTCCACCGAGTCTTTACATACTCCCCCGTGAGAATTATCAACAGTGGATACCTGGCCTTATCCCGTCTCCCTTAGTCTTCGTTCCCCCCCGCACAGATTCTTCCAAATAATAGAAAAAGTACCTTACATTTGAGGTTGTTTGCTGTTTCTCCGGTCTTGCCAGTGTATTTGTGCCTTGCCGGTTCTACGTGACTCTCCGCACCGGAGCTCTGTTCCTCCAAGAGGTGACCCAGGCAATGGGTCTGTTGTTACGCCTATTTCGTGGTGGCCGTACTGCTCACCCTCTGTCGGGTTCCAAGCTTCCTGCTACTGCTGCGGGCACCAGGCAGATCGCCTAAAGGTCAGGCTTGTCGAGCCAAATACTCGGAGCACTTGGGGCTTGTTGCGCGCTCTCTCCCAACCGAAGCGCTACCACACGCAGCATCCGTGCAGCTCCGCCCCTTCCGGCCACCTCTCCCCCTAAATAAATATTACTATCATTAACTAAATAAATCCTATTTAAAACTAAATACTTACCTATAATATAAACCCTAAGCTAGCTACAATATAACTAATAGTTACATAGCAACTATCTTAGGGTTTATTTTTATTTTACAGGCAACTTTGTATTTATTTTAAATAGGTAGAATAGTTATTAAATAGTTATTAACTATTTAATAACTTCCTAGTTAAAATAAAGACAAATATACCTGTAAAATAAAACCTAACCTAAGTTACAATTACACCTAACACTACACTATAATTAAATAAATTCCCTAAACTAAATACAATTAAATACAATTTAAAAAAATTATCTAAAGTACAAAAAAAAACAAAAACTAAATTCCAGAAAATAATAAAATAATTACAAGATTTTTAAACTAATTACACCTAATCTAATCCCCCTAACAAAATAAAAAAGCCCCCCAAAATAAAAAAAAGCCCTACTCTACACTAAATTACAAATAGCCCTTTAAAGGGCCTTTTGTGGGGCATTGCCCCAAAGTAATCAGCTCTTTTACCTGTAAAAAAAAATACAACCCCTCCCAAACATTAAAACCCAACACCCACACAACGAACCGTACTCTAAAACCCACCGAATCCCCCCTTAAAAAAAACACTAACCTCTTGAAGATCACCCTACCTTGAGAAGTCTTCACCCAACCGGGCCGAAGTCCTCCACGAAGCTGGCAGAAGTGGTCCTCCAGACGGGCAGAAGTCTTCATCCAGGCGGCATCTTCTATCTTCATCCATCCGGCGCAGAGCGGCTCCATCTTCAAGACATTCGACGCGGAGCATCCTCTTCAAACGACATTTAAAGGAACCTTCATTCTTCAGTTGGACGTTGTTTGAAGAGGATGCTCCGCGTCAGATGTCTTGAAGATGGAGCCGCTCTACACCGGATGGATGAAGATAGAAGATGCCGTCTGGATGAAGACTTCTGCCCGTCTGGAGGACCACTTCTGCCGGCTTCGTGGAGGACTTCGGCCCGGTTGGGTGAAGACTTCTCAAGGTAGGGTGATCTTCAAGGGGTTAGTGTTAGTTTTTTTTAAGGGGGGATTGGGTAGGTTTTAGAGTAGGGTTGGGTGTGTGGGTTTTAATGTTTGGGGGGGTTGTAATTTTTTTTACAGGTAAAAATTGTATTTAATTTAGGGAATTTATTTAATTATAGTGTAGTGTTAGGTGTAATTGTAACTTAGGTTAGGTTTTATTTTACAGGTATATTTGTCTTTATTTTAACTAGGAAGTTATTAAATAGTTAATAACTATTTAATAACTATTGTACCTAGTTAAAATAAATACAAACTTGCCTGTAAAATAAAAATAAACCCTAAGCTAGCTACAATGTAACTATTAGTTATATTGTAGCTATTTTAGGGTTTATTTTATAGGTATTTAGTTTTAAATAGGAATTATTTATTTAATGATAGTAATATTTATTTAGATATATTTAAATTATATTTAAGTTAGGGGGTGTTAGTGTTAGGGTTAGACTTAGGTTTAGGGGTTAATAAATTTAATATAGTGGCGGCGGTGTAGGGGGGGCAGATTAGGGGTTAATAAATATAATGTAGGTGGCGGCGGTGTAGGGGGCAGATTAGGGATTAATAAATATAATGTAGGTGGCGGTAGTGTGGGGGGGCAGATTTGGGGTTAATAAATATAATGTAAGTGGCGGCGGTGTAGGGGGGGCAGATTTGGGGTTAATAAATATAATGTAGGTGGCGGCGGTGTAGGGGGGCAGATTAGGGGTTAATAAATATAATGTAGGTGGCGGCGGTGTGGGGGGGGATTAGGGGTTAATAAATATAATGTAGGTGGCGGCGGTGTAGGGGGGGCAGATTAGGGGTTAATAAATATAATTTAGGTGGCAGCGGTGTAGGGGGCGGAAGATTAGGGGTTAATAAGTATAATGTAGGTGGCAGTGGGCTCCGGGAGCGGCGGTTTAGGGGTTAATAAGTTTATTTAGTTGTGGTGGGGTCCAGGAGTGGCAGGATAGGGGTTAATAAGTTTTATTTAGGTGGCGGCGGTGTCAGGGCGGCAGATTAGGGGTTAATAAGTATAATGTAGGTGTCAGCATTGTAGGGGGGCAGATTAGGGGTGTTTAGACTCGGGGTACATGTTAGGTGTACATGTTCACCTAGGAATCAATGGGATATCGGGCAGCAGCAAACATAAGCTCTTGCTGCTTTCCAACTCCCATTGATTCCTATGGCAAAAAAACAGGTACGCTGGGCCGGAATAGTGGCGAGCGTACCTGGTGAATATTTGATAACTAGCAAGAGTAGTTAGATTTTCCCGAACTTGCGTTTGGAACATCTGTAGTGACGTAAGCATCGATCTGTGTCGGACTGAGTCCAGCGGATCGTATGTTACGTCACCAAATTCTACTTTTGCTGGTTTGTAGGGTTTGATAACTAAGGCGAATCAGGCTCGCCACAAATACGCTGCGGAATTCCAGCGTATTTGCAGTTGACGGCTTGATAAATACATGCCTTTGTGTAAAGGTAACAAATTGTCCAAGATGTAAAATCTGTATAGATATAAAATGTTTCCAACGTGTGGCAAGGCAGCTCAATTTGAACCCAGTGCACAGGGCGATCTATACAAATGAAAAAAGATTTGTTTGTATACTGCCTGAAGAAACGACCAGTGTGTTTTGGTCGAGAAACGTGTTGCTGTAAAAAATAAAGCATTTTTTACCTTTTAAATATCAGAAGTTGTCCTCTTGTTTTTATCCTTAATCTCACAAGTGGGTTTGGAAAGTGTCTGCGTCTTTGCCGAAACTTGGATTCCATTTGAGAATTACGCCGGGGATACCCTGATCAGTGTACTAGCCACTATAAAGTGCTAGCCTGCCCTCTAGCACCGGTCATAGTACAGTGCAACTCGATCTGGTAAGCACATTTACCTGTTAACCATCATAACCAACCCATATGGAACATATTACACTATGAGGCGCCCTCTTTTCGTTTTTACAGTTGAGGATTTGCAGACATTTGGCAGATAATTTATAAATAATGTGAATAGTAGGGGGCTGAGAATGGAACCTTGGGGAACACCACACGTGACTGGGAGAGGGAGGGAGTCGCTGTCAGAAATGGAGACATACTGTGATCGATCCGATACATATGATCAAAACCAGGTTAGCGGATGATCACCAATACCCGACTTTTTTTAGTTTGAGCAGTAGTATGTTGTGGTCTACTGTGTCAAAGGCCTTTGCAAAATCAAGGAAAATAGCTCCAGTTAGGTCTCCTTGTTCAATGCCAGTTTGGATGTTGTTGCAAACTTTTAGGAGGGCAGTTGTAGTGGAGTGATTCGGACAAAAACCTGATTGAACAGGGGTCAGATAGTTAGATTGTTGGTAATACTCACATAGTTGCGTATGGACGCGTTTTTCTAAGATTTTTTACAATACTGGGAGCAATGATATTGGGTGATAGTTAGAAACCAAGGTTAACTCACCACTTTTATGGATAGGCACTACTCTTGCAGTCTTCCAAAGTTTGGGTATGTATCCAGACACCAAGGATTCGTTAATTAGGGTTGTGACAGGTTTAGCAATTGCCGGCGCACTGAGCTTCAGGCCAGGATTTGAACAGGTCCACACTGTTTTTTTATTAAGGTGTTTCTTAACGACATTGATGGGTACAGGTCTAAAATTGAACTTCTCTGTATTAGGTCTTTGCAGATTTTTCAGGGCCTGATCCACATTTGTAGTTTCAGGATGTGTGTCATTTATTAGTTTGTCAATCAGGGTGGTGGAGCATCCAACAAAATAATTGTTAAAGGAATTTGCTACTTCTAAGGGAAGTTGCAAGGTTTGGTTGTCCACTTTGACAGTGGAGGGCTGGGAGTGGATTGGGGGAGTGTGTAAGTTATTTATGACATTCCAAAACTTTCTAGGGTTTGATATATGTTATTGTTCAGATTTTCACAGAAATATGGGGCCTTGGCCAAATTTTGTCTGTTCAGTGCATATATTTCGCCATTGTCTACATACACAGTGATTGTTCATAGAACCAGTATGCTTGAACTTTGACCACAATGAAGGGATATTATACATAGTGGTCTATTTGTTTAAGTGTCCTTGTGGAATAATTTATGTAGGAGAGACGACACAGCGAGTCCGTAATATATTAATTTTATGTTCATTAATTCTAAGGAAGAAAAAACCTAATTTATGCTTACCAGATAAATTCCTTTCCTTCCTGACAGGGAGAGTCCACGACTTCATTCCTTACTGTTTGGAAAAAAATCACCTGGCCACCAGGAAGAGGCAAAGACACTCCAGCCAAAGGCTTAAATATCCCTACCACCCCCCCCCCCCCCAGTCATTCTGCTGAGGGAACAAGGAAAAGTAGAAGAAACATCAGGGTATAAAAGGTGCCAGACGAAATATAAAAAGGGAGCCATCCAGCAGAAAAATAAATTATGGGCGGGTTGTGGACTCCCTACCAGGAAGTAAAGGATTTTATCTGGTAAGCATACATTATGTTTTCCTTTCATAAGGCAGGGAGAGTCCACAACTTCATTCCTTACTGTTGGGAAAACTATACCCAAGCTCCAGAGGACACTGAATGAATAACGTGAGGGGACAGAAAAAAGGCAGACCCTATTCTAAAGGCACCACAGCCTGCAAAACTTTTCTCCCGAAAGCTGCTTCACCCGAAGCAAACACATCAAACTTGTAAAATTTAGAAAAAGTGTGTAAGGAGGACCAGGTAGCCGCCTTACAAATCTTATCCATTGAGGCTTCATTTTTAAAAGCCCAAGAGGAAGCCACTGCTCTAGTGGAATGAGCCATTTTCCTCTCAGGCTTCAAGCCTAAGGGTGAAACGTGTTGACCTTGACACTGTTGCCATCCTGTATCCTGTCTTATTGTGCATTCAATAAGAATTGACTTTGTTTTAAAGAAATACTTTGCAATAGGAATCTGCCGATTCGTTGCTAACAAGTACTCATAAGAGTTCTCCAGTCGCTATTAGCGACCGCCAAGCCCACCAACTATCGTGAGTAATACTCAGTGCTTTCTACTATCCTAATCAATTGAATGAAGACCATATAGTCACAGTCAGTGACCGCCAAGATTGTATCTTATTTCCCCCAGGACTTCCTTTCTTGCTAGGAAATAGGGGATAAGAACCAAGGTTACATTTCTCACGTTTGCAATATTGTATCCTATTAGGATCATCAACAACACAAAGTATCTTTGTATACAATAAAGATTGCTTCGGATGCTAAGATCGTAACAGTGACGAGAGGGGTCACGTGAGATCCGCTTAAAAGCCGCCTTCTACTAACGGCCGGTAACGCCAAACTGCAAACAAGCGGTTAGGTCAGTCCACAAAGATCACACTATATTTACTTTACTCCCATTTGTGAGGACTGCATTGGAATTAACTACGGATATCTCTAAGGTACCTTCATTCTCTTTTTTATAGCCACATGCCTTGGCTACAGTGCATCAATTTTATAAGCGCAATTATTTTATTTTTTATGAGGCTATTTAGAAGTCGATTCTTGTCATAAGGGAGACGTCCCTTTTCACATATATCACATGTATTTTATGTATCTTAATAAATTGTCATTATTTATTTAAATTTTGCTAGTTGTCCTCTGTCTGTATAAGTATTTTATTTTTGCAATTGAGTGTACACACTTTTTTATTCTCATTGGCTTTCATAGGTCACCACTTATATTAGTATCCTAAAATTTACAGTTATATATTTTAACCCGTGCTTTTAACGCTTTACTCCATATCTACAACAGTATGCATAGGCTCAAATGGAGCCTGCTGCTAAACACTAAGAACAAGATTGAGGCTCCAAGGTGGAGCCCCAGATCTGAACATGGGTCTGATCCTAGCCAGAGCCTTAACAAATGACTGCACATCCGGAAGCTCAGCCAATCTTTTGTGCAGTAACACTAACAGGGCCGATATATGTCCCTTCAGGGAACTAGCAGATAGACTCTTCTCCAGTCTATCTTGGAGAAAAGATAAAATTCTGGCCACCTTAACCTTATGCCGGGAAAAGACACACTCTTCACACTAGTACAAGTAAGTCCTCCACACTTTATGGTAGATACGACGAGTAACTGGCTTACGAGCTTGAACCAGTGTCAATAACACTCAAAAAAACCTCTCTTGGATATGACTAAGCGTGATCAAAGAAGATTGAGAAGGGACTCTGAATGTTCTTCCGCTAGATGAAAAGATGGTGCCTGTACAAAGATATCATCCATGTAAGGCACTATTGCAATACCTTGTGTTCTGGCAACGGCTAGAAGAGCCCCCAGAACCTTTGAGCAGTAGCTAGGCCAAACAGAAGAGCTATGAACTGGAAGTGCTGGTCCAGAAAACCAAACCTCAGGAACTGAAAATGTTCCGAATCGGGACGTGAAGGTATGCATCCTTCAGGTCTATTGTGGTCAGTGGCGTATTTAGGTTTTGTGCTGTCCTAGGCACTCAAAATTATGCTTCTCCCCCCAAAGGTTTTAGGCCTTTTTTTTCCCTTAATATTTTTTGGGTCATTGTGTAAAATATTTTTTTGTTTTTTATTTCATAACAATTCAAAAGAACATGGGCTAGCAAAACACTTGCATAAAAGTGGTTTGAATGGCATGCACCTCATACCATTTTTGAGAGAGAGAGAGAGCGAGAGAGAGCGAGAGAGGGAAAGGAGTGAAAGAAGGGTGCAAGGGAGGGAGTTGAGAGAAAGGGAGGGAAGGAATGAAAGAAGGGAGGGAGCTGAGGGAGGGAGTTGAAGGAGGAAGGGAGGGAGAAAGGGAAAGAAGGGAGAGAGGAAGGGAGCGAAAGAAGAATACACTTTGAAACAATCACTGCCCTTCACATGCAACAACATACAGTAATTACCATCTTTCAAATAATTAAACTTTTTAAGTATCCGTTTACTATTTACTCTGTGGGTTCATGAATGCAGAGAAAGCTAGCTATTAGTAGCTAACATACATTAGCACTGAGAGTTTATGACTAGACATCACAAGCTGATCTAAGCAGTGCACAGACGCATCCAGTCTGTTAGTTACTAAGAGCTACAATAAGCACTGCGCTCGCAGACCCACCACAGCTGACAAGGGGAGGCAGCATATCGGCACAAGGTCTTCTCCTCCAGCCTCACCTTGTAGGCATATCCCCAGGCAAGTTTCTCACCACGAACGCTTCCACTGCAAAAATTCTGATGGCTCTAAATGAAGCAACGGTTTAAAGGACCACTGCCTGTGAAGAGCAACCTTAATCAGCGCACGTGCCTTGTCATCTCTGTAAAAGCCTGCACTTTATCGCTCTCTGTACTGTAATCTGGCTTTTAGAGAGAGGATAGGGCAGATGTGCTGCCCCTCCAAAATCTGCCTCCCTGGGCACCGGCCTTGTTGGCCTAGTCCATAATACGCCCCTGATTGTGGTCATAAACTGTCCTTCCTGAACCAGAGGAAGGATTGACCGTATTGTCTCCATCTTGAAAGAGTGAACACTCAGAAACTTGTTTAGGTACTTTAGGTCCAGAAATGGACAAAAAGTTCCCTCCTTCTTTGGAACCACGAAAAGGTTTGAATAAAGCCCCAAACCTCTTTCTGCTGTAGGTACCGGGACAATTACTCCACTCCACTGAAGGAGGTTTAGTAACTGAAGTTCACCCTCTGAAGCTACAGAGGTTAACTCATCCTTGGAAAGCTGGGATATAGTAGCCAAATCCGACAAATATTTAGATGACTCAAGGTCAAGAGAACTATGTTTAACCTTTCTCTTGCGTTTATTAGAGCGAAGTAAGGCACTTAAGGCCACAGACACCGCCGACTGTAGATGTGTGGTAAAATCCGCTGGAAAAAGGCCCCCTACAGATGAAGGATTAGTTGAGCCACAGGGAACTGCATATGGAGCGGGTAATGTAGAAAGGGTAGTAATTTATTGGGACCCAGATTCCTGAGAAGTGGACGGCTCAGAAGGGCTAATAGCGCTATGAGTATTAGCAGGCTTGTCTCCCTTCTTAGACTTTAGAACAGTGTTTAGACAAATGGAACAAAATTGAGCAGGCGGGCAAACCACAGCCTCCTCTCAATATAAACAGGAATTATTAATCAGTACAGAAGGAGCGGAACCTTCTAATGTAGTATCAGAGTCCTCCATAGCTTCGTATATACTCACAGAAGGACAAACAAAATTAAATGCTTTTATTTAAAAAAAGGCACCTTAATACTTCTCAATGGCTGGGGAACTCACCAAATCCTAGACCCAGACAGCTAACAGTGAAAACGCTCTCCTCAGGAGTGATGTCTGCAACAGGATCTTAAGAAAAGAAAAAGACTGCACCCGGTCACGTGATGAGTAAGAAAGGACTTTTCCTGCTATGAAAAAGGGCACCAAGCTATTATGAGCTGTGCAACACTTCAAAAACTGAAGTGAAACCTGTTTGTTCCAAGCCAAAAAACACAGTCTATGAGCCTAAAAAAAAAAAACCTCTCGCATTAAGCAGATATCAATCCCCAAGCTGTTTAAATAATCTCCCTGATTAACACTTGATCCTATCAAGGTATACAGGAGCCATACTGTGACCCTGTATAGCGTTTTAAATTGTATATATATATATATATATATATATATATATATATATATATATATATATATATATATATATATATATATATATATATATATATATATATATATATATATATATATATATATATATATATAAAACAAAAAATGTTCTAACCCTCCAGGATTCATGATGTGGAACAGGCACAGCCTCTCAAGTGTGACAGTCTTGCAGCAGCGCTTCTGACAAGGACTTGAGTGTGTAGCAGCAAGCAGTAAAACTCGTCAACACTGATTGCTCAGGAGCTATCTGGGTTGGTTCACAGAAAAACTTTCCCTGCATCTCCAGGTTGACATGATTACTTAATACTCCAGTACTTTCTTGAAGGAAACATACTTATTACAGGACTATCCAAATCTTCTCACACTTCTCTGCCACCTCCTATCGTGACGAAAGGCAAAGAATGACTGGGGGATAGGGAAAGTGGGAGGAATATTTAAGCCTTTGGCTGGGGTGTCTTTGCCTCCTCCTGGTGGCCAGGTGTTGTTTTTAAACCAAGACCAGAGAAGACCCAGCACTTACTGCTAAAAAAAACAGGTGCACGCTACCAGGATCCTGCACAAATCCCAAATAGAATCAGTGGACAAAAAAAGCAGCACCGCTTGGTATAATTCAATATCTTTTAATATGAGACATCATAAAAACCAACAACGTTTCGGTCAGTACCTGACCTTAATCATGTTGTATACACAAGGCTCCATCTAGTGGTCACATGAATATTTCTTTTTGCTTATCCTTCTGTGGGTAAATATTGATGGAGAAGGGTTAAGGAACTTGATGGGAGGAGTTTATCTGTGCGTATATTTTGGTGCGTTTCATACTGTGTTTGATATAACATAACTAAGGGTTAATACCAGAAACGTTGTTTCTTATAAGTCTTGGACCTAATAAAATATCTTTTATTTCATTATTGGTAGTGCGGCTACTTTGAATTTGTTTACTGAAATACTGGTGGTTGGATGCAGGACCCAGATGGCTCACACACCTCACTAAAGGATAGGCAAGTGCTGAAATCACTTTTGATCTAATGAAAAACATAATTTATGCTTACCTGATAAATTCCTTTCTCCTGTAGTGTAGTCAGTCCACGGGTCATCATTACTTCTAGGATATTAACTCCTCCCCAACAGGAAGTGCAAGAGGATCACCCAAGCAGAGCTGCTATATAGCTCCTCCCCTCTACGTCACACCCAGTCATTCGACCGAGAACCAAACGAGAAAGGAGAAACTATAGGGTGCAGTGGTGACTGGAGTATAATTAAAAAATTTAGACCTGCCATAAAAAACAGGGCGGGCCGTGGACTGACTACACTACAGGAGAAAGGAATTTATCAGGTAAGCATAAATTATGTTTTCTCCTGTTAAGTGTAGTCAGTCCACGGGTCATCATTACTTCTGGGATACCAATACCAAAGCTAAAGTACAGGGATGACGGGAGGGACAGGCAGGATCTTTATACGGAAGGGACCACTGCCTGAAGAACCTTTCTCCCAAAAACAGCCTCCGAAGAAGCAAAAGTGTCAAATTTGTAAAATTTGGAAAAAGTATGAAGAGAAGACCAAGTTGCAGCCTTGCAAATCTGTTCAACAGAGGCCTCATTCTTAAAGGCCCAAGTGGAAGCCACAGCTCTAGTGGAATGAGCTGTAATTCTTTCAGGAGGCTGCTGTCCAGCAGTCTCATAGGCTAAACGTATTATGCTACGAAGCCAAAAAGAGAGAGAGGTAGCAGAAGCTTTTTGACCTCTCCTCTGTCCAGAATAAACGACAAACAGGGAAGAAGTTTGGCGAAAATCTTTAGTTGCCTGTAAATAAAATTTCAGGGCACGGACTACATCTAGATTGTGCAGAAGTCGTTCCTTCTTTGAAGAAGGATTAGGACACAATGATGGCACAACAATCTCTTGATTGATATTCTTGTTAGTGACAACCTTAGGTAAGAACCCAGGTTTAGTACGCAGAACTACCTTATCTGAATGAAAAATCAGATACGGAGAATCACAATGTAAGGCTGATAACTCAGAGACTCTACGAGCCGAGGAAATAGCCATTAAAAACAGAACTTTCCAAGATAACAGCTTGATATCAATGGAATGAAGGGGTTCAAACGGAACACCCTGTAAAACGTTAAGAACTAAATTTAAGCTCCATGGTGGAGCAACAGTTTTAAACACAGGCTTAATCCTGGCCAAAGCCTGGCAAAAAGCCTGAACGTCTGGAACTTCTGACAGACGTTTGTGTAAAAGAATGGACAGAGCTGAGATCTGTCCCTTTAAGGAACTAGCAGATAAACCCTTTTCTAAACCCTCTTGTAGAAAAGACAATATCCTAGGAATCCTAACCTTACTCCATGAGTAACTCTTGGATTCGCACCAATGTAAGTATTTACGCCATATTTTATGGTAAATCTTTCTGGTAACAGGTTTCCTAGCCTGTATTAAGGTATCAATAACTGACTCCGAAAAACCACGCTTTGATAAAATCAAGCGTTCAATTTCCAAGCAGTCAGCTTCAGAGAAATTAGATTTTGATGTTTGAAAGGACCCTGAATTAGAAGGTCCTGTCTCAGAGGCAGAGACCAAGGTGGACAGGATGACATGTCCACTAGATCTGCATACCAGGTCCTGCGTGGCCACGCAGGCGCTATCAGAATTACCGATGCTCTTTCCTGTTTGATCCTGGCAATCAATCGAGGAAGCATCGGGAAGGGTGGAAACACATAGGCCATCCCGAAGGTCCAAGGTGCTGTCAAAGCATCTACCAGGACTGCTCCCGGGTCCCTGGACCTGGACCCGTAACAAGGAAGCTTGGCGTTCTGGCGAGACGCCATGAGATCTATCTCTGGTTTGCCCCAAAGTCTAAGTATTTGGGCAAAGACCTTCGGATGAAGTTCCCACTCCCCCGGATGAAAAGTCTGACGACTCAGGAAATCCGCCTCCCAGTTCTCCACTCCAGGAATGTGGATTGCTGACAGGTGGCAAGAGTGAGACTCTGCCCAGCGAATTATCTTTGATACTTCCATCATCGCTAGGGAGCTTCTTGTCCCTCCTTGATGGTTGATGTAAGCTACAGTCGTGATGTTGTCCGACTGAAACCTGATGAACCCCCGAGTTGTTAACTGAGGCCAAGCCAGAAGGGCATTGAGAACTGCTCTCAATTCCAGAATGTTTATTGGAAGGAGACTCTCCTCCTGAGTCCATGATCCCTGAGCCTTCAGGGAATTCCAGACAGTGCCCCAACCTAGTAGGCTGGCGTCTGTTGTTACAATTGTCCAATCTGGTCTGCTGAATGGCATCCCCCTGGACAGATGTGGCCGAGAAAGCCACCATAGCAGAGAATTTCTGGTCTCTTGATCCAGATTCAGAGTAGGGGACAAATCTGAGTAATCCCCATTCCACTGACTTAGAATGCACAATTGCAGCGGTCTGAGATGTATGCGTGCAAAGGGTACTATGTCCATTGCCGCTACCATCAAGCCGATTACCTCCATGCATTGAGCCACTGACGGGTGTTGAATGGAATGAAGGACACGGCAAGCATTTTGAAGCTTTGTTAACCTGTCTTCTGTCAGGTAAATCTTCATTTCTACAGAATCTATAAGAGTCCCCAAGAAGGGAACTCTTGTGAGTGGTAAGAGAGAACTCTTCTCTTCGTTCACCTTCCACCCATGCGACCTTAGAAATGCCAGTACTAACTCTGTATGAGACTTGGCAGTTTGAAAGCTTGACGCTTGTATCAGAATGTCGTCTAGGTACGGAGCCACCGAAATTCCTCGCGGTCTTAGTACCGCCAGAAGAGAGCCCAGAACCTTTGTGAAGATTCTTGGAGCCGTAGCCAACCCGAATGGAAGAGCTACAAACTGGTAATGCCTGTCTAGGAAGGCAAACCTTAGATACCGGTAATGATCTTTGTGAATCGGTATATGAAGGTAGGCATCCTTTAAATCCACTGTGGTCATGTACTGACCCTTTTGGATCATGGGTAAGATTGTCCGAATAGTTTCCATTTTGAACGATGGAACTCTTAGGAATTTGTTTAGGATCTTTAAATCCAAGATTGGTCTGAAGGTTCCTTCTTTCTTGGGAACCACAAACAGATTTGAGTAAAACCCTTGTCCGTGTTCCGACCGCGGAACCTGATGGATCACTCCCATTAGTAAAAGATCTTGTACACAGCGTAGAAACGCCTCTTTCTTTATCTGGTTTGTTGACAACCTTGAAAGATGAAATCTCCCTTTTGGGGGAGAGGCTTTGAAGTCCAGGAGATATCCCTGAGATATGATCTCTAACGCCCAGGGATCCTGGACATCTCTTGCCCAAGCCTGGGCGAAGAGAGAAAGTCTGCTCCCCACTAGATCCGTTCCCGGATCGGGGGCCCTCACTTCATGCTGTCTTAGGGGCAGCAGCAGGTTTTCTGGCCTGCTTGCCCTTGTTCCAGGACTGGTTAGGTTTCCAGCCTTGTCTGTAGCGAGCAACAGCTCCTTCCTGTTTTGGTGCAGAGGAAGTTGATGCTGCTCCTGCCTTGAAGTTACGAAAGGCACAAAAATTAGACTGTCTAGCCCTAGGTTTGGCTCTGTCTTGAGGCAGGGCATGGCCTTTACCTCCTGTAATGTCAGCGATAATTTCTTTCAAACCGGGCCCGAATAAGGTCTGCCCTTTGAAAGGTATGTTAAGTAATTTAGATTTAGAAGTAACATCAGCTGACCAGGATTTTAGCCACAGCGCTCTGCGCGCCTGAATGGCGAATCCGGAATTCTTAGCCGTAAGTTTAGTTAAATGTACTACGGCATCAGAAATAAATGAATTAGCTAGCTTAAGGGTTTTAAGCTTGTGTGTAATCTCATCTAATGGAGCTGAGTCAAGGGTCTCTTCCAGAGACTCAAACCAAAATGCTGCTGCAGCCGTGACAGGCGCAATGCATGCAAGGGGTTGCAATATAAAACCTTGTTGAACAAACATTTTCTTAAGGTAACCCTCTAACTTTTTATCCATTGGATCTGAAAAGGCACAGCTATCCTCCACCGGGATAGTGGTACGCTTAGCTAAAGTAGAAACTGCTCCCTCCACCTTAGGGACCGTTTGCCATAAGTCCCGTGTGGTGGCGTCTATTGGAAACATCTTTCTGAATATAGGAGGGGGTGAGAAAGGCACACCGGGTCTATCCCACTCCTTAGTAACAATTTCAGTAAGTCTCTTAGGTATAGGAAAAACGTCAGTACTCGACGGTACCGCAAAATATTTATCCAACCTACACATTTTCTCTGGTATTGCAACTGTGTTACAATCATTCAGAGCCGCTAACACCTCCCCTAGTAATACACAGAGGTTTTCCAGCTTAAACTTAAAATTTGAAATGTCTGAATCCAGTTTATTTGGATCAGATCCGTCACCCGCAGAATGAAGCTCTCCGTCCTCATGTTCTGCAAATTGTGACGCAGTATCTGACATGGCCTTAATATTATCAGCGCACTCTGTTCTCACCCCAGAGTGATCTCGCTTACCTCTAAGTTCTGGTAATTTAGACAAAACTTCAGTCATAACATTAGCCATGTCCTGTAGTGTGATTTGTAATGGCCGCCCTGAAGTACTCGGCGTTACAATATCACGCACCTCCCGAGCGGGAGATGCAGGTACTGACACGTGAGGCAAGTTAGTCGGCATAACTTCCCCCTCGTTGTTTGGTGAATGATGATCAATTTGTACAGAATGACTTTTATTTAAAGTAGCATCAATGCAATTAGTACATAAATTTCTATTGGGCTCCACCTTGGCTTTTGCACATATAGCACAGAGATATTCCTCTGAGTCAGACATGTTTAACAAACTAGCAATTAAACTAGCAAGCTTGGAAATACTTTTCACTCAAATTACAAGTAATATGGAGAACGCACTGTGCCTTTAAGAAGCACAGAAAAAAATTATGACAGTTGAATAACAATGAACCGGAGAAATTATAAAAACCAAATTTTTCCCGGTAAAGGCATAAATTTAGCAAAGGATTGCCCCCATTAGTAATGGATAACTAACCCTTAATAGCAGAAAAAAAATGTACAAAATATAAACGTTTTTTATCACAGTCAAAGCACAATCTCACAGGTCTGCTGTGAGTGATTACCTCCCTCAAAATAATTTGTGAAGACCCTTGAGCTCTGTAGAGACGATCCGGATCATGCAGGGAGAGAAACAGACTTTTGACTGAATTTTTGATGCGTAGCAAAAGCGCCAAAATAGGCCCCTCCCCCTCACACACAGCAGTGAGGGAAGTTCAGTAAACTGTCTTAAATTAAAATAAACGACAGCCAAGTGGAAAAACAGTGCCCAAAACAATTTTTCACCCAGTACCTCAGATAATTAAACAATTTAGCAAGCCAGCAAAAACGTTTAAAATCAAATAACATGAAATGTCATTAAACAGCCTGTTGCTAGACGTTCCCACTGCAAGTTAGGCTATACATTATATGCATATAGTATTATCCCAGTGAAGTGCCATTCCCCAGAATACTGAAGTGTACACATATATACATATCAGCCTGATACCAGTTGCTACTACTGCATTTAAGGCTGAACTTACATTATATCGGTATTGGCAGTATTTTCTCAGTCAATTCCATTCCTCAGAAAATAATATACTGCAACATACCTCTTTGCAGGTGAACCTGCCCGCTGTCCCCTGATCTGAAGTTTACCTCACTCCTCAGAATGGCCGAGAACAGCAAAATGAATCTTAGCTACGCCGGCTAAAATCATCCAAAAACTCAGGTAGATTCTTCTTCAAATTCTACCTGAGAAGGAACAACACACTCCGGTGCTGTTTTAAAATAACAAACTTTTGATTGAAGATATAAAAACTAAGTATAATCACCACAGTCCTCTCACACATCCTATCTATTAGTTGGGTGCAAGAGAATGACTGGGTGTGACGTAGAGGGGAGGAGCTATATAGCAGCTCTGCTTGGGTGATCCTCTTGCACTTCCTGTTGGGGAGGAGTTAATATCCCAGAAGTAATGATGACCCGTGGACTGACTACACTTAACAGGAGAAATATAAATACTTTAATATTCTTTACAGAAAAGAGATCTAAACAAGAGACAGCAAGCAGCAATAAAGATTCCAGTGGAAGAGTTAGTTATTAAAATACTAATGTCCAATTCCTCTAACTATTGGTCACTATGTATAGACAGCTAGATAAGCTTAGGGGGTCTGGTATTTCTGCAGGCACAGGTCATTTGTATGGGCATGCTCTTGGGAACAACAAATTGAGGCTTCTGTTGGCAAAACAGCAATTTCATATACAAAAATACATCTAAAGGAACACTTTTTAAAAATGTTTTACTCTGCAGCTAGTAATTTCCATTTATTTGAATAGAGGCTCATGGGAGCACCTAAGTGAAGATCAAAGCAACATTATACTAAAATGCCCATATGGATTCTTTTTAATATAGATTTTAGGGGGGAAAACACACGCTATTGTTTATAACCTTTATTAAAATTGTAATTAAAAAAAAATTGTTGCACTTTTTGTTGTAGGTTTCTTGTCATGACATATATATACAAAAAATTATTGTATAGTTTTGAATCTGCTAGGTCTCTTTAAAAAAAAAAAAGAAAAAAAAAAAGCATAATATGTGAGGGTTTATCACTGAAAAATGGCCTACAGTAGGGCTTAAATGTGAGCTCAGGACACAGGTGGAAATAGCTCAGCAATTAAAGGGTTAAAAAGACAGTAAATTAAAAATTAAATGTTCATGACTCAGAGAGAGAGAGAGAGAGAGAGAGAGAGAGAGTGTAATTTTAAAGAACTTTCCAATCAAGTCTATTATCAAATGTGCTTTGCTCTGTTAATATTATTTGTTGAAGAGTAAAGCTAGGCTGGCTTTTAGGAGTTTGCATGTGACTTCAGCAATCAGCATTCTGTGGTATCAGTGATTACAAATTTGTATAACAGAGCTATAAATATTGTTGTAGACACTGCTGCCATATAAAGACACGTGTATGCTCCTGAGCTTAGATAGGATTTCTCTTTAACAAAGAATATCAATAAAATAAAACAAAATTGATAATAGAAGTGCACTGGAAAATTCTTTAAAATGTCATGCTCTATTCAATCCATTTCTGTTTACTGTCTCTTTTTAATGTAAACATAAGGAGTAGAGCAAAACTTAACCCAAGATAAGCAACAAACCTTAGCAGATTAAGAATCTTTACTAGGTAAGGATAACAATTTTATATTTGATCATGTCAATAAATGAACTGTCAATAATCATTCTTAAAATATAACAGGGTTAAAAAAGCTGGACTTTTCAAGATTAGAACTTGATCAAATATAATTGTTAAGCAATCTGACAAAGGAGGCAACAAATATAATATTGGCTATGGAGATTGAAAAAACTGTTATTTTATTCTCAGTTTTATTAAATACCTGTAATAAAGTTTATACACAGTTGAATAAAAGACAGTATTGCTAAATGTTAAATAAAAATCCAAAAAAGTCATAACTGGAATTGCAAAAAAAATGTAAAAAAAATCAACAGGTACGTCTATTGTTTCAGAAATACAAAAGCTTAGTCGGAAGTAAATATGTAGATAAAACTAAAATGTCTACACTTTAACTTTGTAAATTAGGGATCCTGTGGAAGATGAGAGGGAATTTGGATGAGAGATTATTATTATTAGTATTATATATAGTAGTATTATGCCTACATGATTTAGAAACATGAATAGGATTTTTTAGTGATATGTATGGATGTATTATGTTGCTTAACTTTTTTTCTTTGTGTCCATCAGCTTATTAATGGAGCTTCTAAATTGTCTAAATATGAGAACATATTTTTAATTATGAAACATAACAAATATTGATTAGCATAGCACAAATTATTTCCAAAACACTTTGTACCTTTTTTATGGTTGTAAAACAATAGAATGTTTTAATGATTTTTTAAAAATAGCACAATTGAAATTTCTTAAAGCCAAAATAAATTAATAAATAAGGATTTTTAGGATAAACTTTTAAGCAACAACTACAGAGACAAGAATGTAAATAGATTTACAGAGTGAAGTGAAATGCGCGTCAGGGGATCAACACAAGAGTGTTGTCTCTCGTTTTAACTTGCCAACCGAGCTTTCATTTTGTTTGTGCCTTAAATAATATTAATATTATGTGAGGCAATTGGAATGGGAAGGGGTGGTTTATTCCTTTAGCGTAATTAACTCAGTTAATGTTAATAATAATTTGTGCTCCTGGATTGAAGGAGCCTAGTATATTCAGCATTTCAACAAATCACTATGATATTTAAGCCCCTACATCCTGCCTAACATTAATAATTATATTAGCAAGGTAGGGAACAGCAACCAGCAGTGGGCACGGAGCAAAGAGTCAGCCAACTCCTCAGTATAAAGTGTAAGAAAAAAGGTCACTTCAGCCCAATATAAGAATCATCAGACCTTTATTGCTTCATGGTCTCAAAGTGAACAACAATGTTTCAGACCTCTCACAGGTCCTTAGTCATGTCTCTAAGGCTGACTAAGGATCTGTGAGAGGTCTGAAACATTGTTGTGCACTTTGAGAACATGAAGCAATAAAGGTCTGATCATTCATATATTGGGCAGGAGTCTTGAGTGACGTTATTTCTTACACAATTAATAATTATATTGGCACATATGATGGTATTTGAAACTTAGCTCTGGTTGACTGTTTTTAATTTCACTCGTGTGTGTCCGTATGAATTTTAACTCATTATACGTAATAAACTTCGATATACATGTAGAAAGTTTTATTCCAGTATATATTTTCTTATTATTATTGCATTAGTAAGGTGGTGATATTGAAATTGCATATACAGAGTTCAGCACCCTTTTTTTGTATGTATACATACAATTACCTTGTATAAAATTGTTGCAAAAACTGCTGCCATATAGTGTTGCGGACAAGTGCACACTCCTGAACTTACCTTCATGCTTTCCAACAAAGGATAAAATGAAAATTCTATAATAGAAGTAAATTGGAAAGTTGTTTAAAATTGTATGCTGTATCAGAATAATGAAAGAAAGATACTGGGTTTTATTTCTCTTTAAAGTAGTAATTAGGGATGTGCATTCTGACTATTCGTTATCTGAATTTGCACAGATTTGAGTGTGTTGCACTTTCACAAGAAGATATCAGACTCAGAAAATAGCGCTGGCCGCGGTCATACTGTGCATTCCTTTGATAAATCCTAGTAATGTGATCAATAAACTAATGCACTGAAAGGTTTAAGCAATTGAATCATGAATAAGTAATTTAATATGAATGAGTGGTATCCTAATTATGCACACAAATTTATCTTCAAATTGAAACAAGGCTCCGATATGCATTTTTTTCTCATTATGATGTAGCAGTATATAAAAAATAGATAACATTCATTTTGGTTTAAAGTAAGTTTAATATGATCAAGGCATTGTTCTAATGATTATGTTTAGTTCCATGTATTGAATTGTTGGTGAAGATAGTATACAGTGTAAACAAATACCAACAGAATGAAAACAATTGCAAAACAGTGGTTAGATTGGTAGACTATAACTTGAAACTATTGCAAAACAGTGGTTAGATTGGTAGACTATAACTTAATCAAATCCTTGGAATTGTAATTTTGAGATATCATTGGTAGTCAAAATAAATGACAGGTGAGGTGGCCAATATTCAGGGCCGGTGCTTGTGTAACGCAGTCTGGGCTGCCGCCTTAATCCTCCTCCAACAGGGGGGCGTCTGATCTGCTTTACTGCCCACATTGACAAAGCAGCGTTAGGGTGAGTGAAAAATTATTTGCGCACCGGCACACTAACTCAGGACACACAGCTGCGCTGCTGAGCTCTCAGGATTAATACATTAATATATTCTTTGAATCTTATTTTGTGCCCCCTGGCTGAGTCTACAACTAATGAATGATGTGGGCAGCATGGGCAGGGGAGGGCGTGTGTGAAACTTACTGGCACAGTGGCTTCGTAACGTGCACCTATCTATGAGAGACTCTGTGTGAGTGCGTGCTGTGCACACAGTCAGTGACGTGGTGGAGGCGGTGGAGCCAGCCGAGTCTGAGTGGGAAACTTGGGTGAGGTGGATGCTGGCACCTCGTGACTGACACTGTTCACATTTTGAGCCACGTGATGTAAGTGACCCCCCACCAAGACGGCCATATGGTCCGGTACTGAAATAGAACTTCGAGTGAGAGGTAATATGGCGATCACCATCTGAGGATTTAATTTATAACATCATTATTATTATTATATGTATTATTATTTGTTTTACCATGATATGTAATGTTAATAAATATGCACATAGCAAAGCCATAACTGAAGAAGTAGAGAGGAAATCAAATTGGGGGCATATTTGAGAAAGAGAATGGGAAATGTGGGGTCTGGGGAGGAAGACAGACGGAATAAAAATCTGTATTGATAATTTGGGACTGGAGGTAGGCAGAAAACAATATGGGGCAATGTGCAGATAAGAGGTTCAAAAAAAGAACTGGGGATGGCAGAGTATTTTATAAATGAATATAAGTAGGAAGTGGGGGGTGGAGTTAAATCAAGTTAATACATGAAAGTAAAAGGAATAAAAAAACACGAGAGGGTAATAAAGGGCAGAAGGCTGAATAAATATCAAATTGTTGTAAACAGATTCTAAGGTATATGAGAATGACTATTGCAGGGCTGATAGTACAGAGCATTCGGGGGGGGGGGGTAAAGAAATAGTAAATCCACCTGGCAGACAGTAGAGTATGAGGGGAGTTCTGTACTGTATAGTTATGGGGAGCATAATATGCACCCCATATTGTGATGTCAGCAGTGCCACTGATAGGCACTTACTATCCCATCACAGGAACTTACCTGTATCACTCAGGCCAAGTGAGAGAGAACAGGGAAATAGCAACTAGTTATTCTATTTTATGGGGGTGGGCAGGAAGGTGGGTGGTATTGTCAGGGGTTTTTATGGTGTTGTGGTGGGTATTGGGGGCGTCAAAATGCACCTTTTGCCTGGGTAGACAAAAATCCTTGCACAGGCCCTGCCAATATTTGCAGCCTTGGATAAAAGCAGGTCTCTTTTTTATATCCTGTTAATAAGCATCATTGGTCTCTTTAACCCCTTAATGACCGAGGACGTGCAGGGTACGTCCTCAAAAAAAAGGCAGTTAACGCCTGAGGACGTACCCTGCACGTCCTCGGTGTGGAAAGCA
The DNA here is from genome assembly GCF_027579735.1 of Bombina bombina. Classification (NCBI taxonomy): domain Eukaryota; kingdom Metazoa; phylum Chordata; class Amphibia; order Anura; family Bombinatoridae; genus Bombina; species Bombina bombina. The sequence goes on from NC_069506.1 coordinate 237,693,138, forward strand.
GCTGGAAGCGATCCTGCTCGCTTCCAGCTGCTTTCCGGTTATTGCAGTGATGCCTCGATATGGAGGCATCCTGCAATAACCTCACATGGCCATCCGATGCAGAGAGAGCCACTCTGTGGCCCTCTCTGCACCGGACATCGATGGCCGGTATCGTTGGTGGGTGGGAGCCGAATTGGGAGGCGGGTGGGCGGCCATCGGTGTGCCGCGTGATGTCACGGGGGGCGGGATCGGGGGCGTGACCGCCAGGGGCGCGCACGGGCGCGCGCGCGTGCACGGAGGGTGGCGGGCGGGCGCGTGCACGGGGCGGGAGCGGGTGGGAACCGCTACACTACGGAAAAGTATTTAATAAAACCTGGCTAATCATGTTTGTGCAAAAGCACAAAAAACGATCGTGGAGGGGTGGGGGGGTTGGTTTGTGTGTGGGGAAGCTACACTACAGAAAATTTCAAAAAATTAAAAAAACAAACCATTTTTTTTCTTCTAAACTGGGTACTGGCAGACAGCTGCCAGTACCCAAGATGGCGCCCATTAAGTTAGAGTGGGAGGGGATAGAGCTGTTTGGGGGGGGGATCAGTGAGGTTGGGGGCTAAGGGGGGATAGTACACAGCAGCATATGTAAATATGCTTAAAAAAATCATTAAAAAAAAATATATATAGCTTTTATTTTAGTACTGGCAGACTTTCTGCCAGTACTTAAGATGGCGGGGACAATTGTGGGGTGGGGGAGGGAAGAGAGCTGTTTGGGAGGGATCAGGGGGTCTGATGTTTTAGGTGGGAGGCTGAGCTCTACACTAAATCTAATATTAACCCTGCAAGCTCCCTACAAGCTACCTAATTAACCCCTTCACTGCTAGCCATAATACACGTGTGATGCGCAGCGGCATTTAGCGGCCTTCTAAATACCAAAAAGCAACGCCAAAGCCATATATGTCTGCTATTTCTGAACAAAGGGGATCCCAGAGAAGCATTTACAACCATTTGTGCCATAACTGCACAAGCTGTTTGTAAATGATTTCAGTGAGAAACCTAAAATTGTGAAATATTTTACGTTTTTTTTAATTTGATCGCATTTGGCGGTGAAATGGTGGCATGAAATATACCAAAATGGGCCTAGATCAATACTTGGGGTTGTCTACTACACTACACTAAAGCTAAAATTAACCCTACAAGCTCCCTACATGCTCCCTAATTAACCCCTTCACTGCTGGGCATAATACACGTGTGGTGCGCAGTGGCATTTAGTGGCATTCTAATTACCAAAAAGCAACACCAAAGCCATATAAGTCTGCTATTTCTGAACAAAGGGGATCACAGAGAAGAATTTACAACCATTTGTGCCATAATTGCACAAACTATTTGTAAATAATTTCAGTGAGAAACCTAAAGTTTGTGAAAAAAATTGTGAAAAAGTGAACGATTTTTTTTATTTGATCGCATTTGGCGGTGAAATGGTGGCATGAAATATACCAAAATTGGCCTAGATCAATACTTTGGGTTGTCTACTAAAAAAAAATATATACATGTCAATGGATATTCAGGGATTCCTGAAAGATATCAGTGTTCCAATGTAACTAGCGCTAATTTTGAAAAAAAAGTGGTTTGCAAATAGCAAAGTGCTACTTGTATTTATGGCCCTATAACTTACAAAAAAAGCAAAGAAGATGTAAACATTGGGTATTTCTAAACTCAGGACAAAATTTAGAAACTATTTAGCATAGGTGTTTTTTGGTGGTTGTAGATATGTAACAGATTTTTTATAATTTTTTTATAGTAAATTATAAGATATGATGAAAATAATGGTATCTTTTGAAAGTCCATTTAATGGCGAGAAAAACAGTATATAATATGTGTGGGTACAGTAAATGAGTAAGAGGAAAATTACAGCTAAACACAAACACCGCAAAAATGTAAAAATAGCCTTGGTCCCAAACGGACAGAAAATGGAAAAGTGCTGCGGTCATTAAGGGGTTAAAGAAACTTCCAGTAAAATGTGTTTAGGCATTGTATAGGGTTGTTACCGGTAAAGTAAACACTTTCTGTTAGTTTTAATTTCAATCTAAAAAGCTTTTAACTTAAAACGTTTGCAAGAAAAAGAACAACATTTCAAAAATTAATCTAAAGTTTTATGTATATATAACCTTAATCCATACATTACTATAAAGGATAAAGTTTCCCTTAAATGGACATTGCAAAGTTCTTTTACTACACATAATAAAAAAATTATATTACAATCTACACCTGTTTAATGCTCCTATAAAGCTTTAATTTCTCTTATGAACATCTCTAGGTTTTGTTGGGGTATGAAGGTGACAGGATAATCTAGAGATATAATACTTGTTTACTGTACCTATAGGAATCAGCCGAAGCACACTTATTATTATAACATGTTTATCATGTTCAGAAGAGAAATGCCTGTTTTTTTAAGTCTGGTTACCATTTGATCACTATCAGAATAATATAATACAAAAAAGGTCTCTTTTGTGTATATCAAGTGAGCTGTACAGGAAGTGGGCACCAGCATATAAAACTAAGTTTATTTACATTTAAACAGAATAGATCCATTTATTTAAGTTAAGAAATGTAACCTTTGTATATGAATTATACACCAAAGATATAACCATGAAAGGCAGCGAATAATGGTGCTTTCCTATGCTTTAATAATAAATATTTAGCATAATAGATCCAGGTCAGAAGCCATCAAGACATTGGGCCGATTTATCAGCGGATCATGTCCGACAGACATCGATGAATGCCGACAGCATACGCTGTCAGCATTTATCATTGCACAAGCAGTTCTTGTGAACTGCTTGTGAAATGCCGCCCCCTGCGGATTTTTGGCCAATCGGCCGCTAACAGGGGGTGTCAATCAGCCCGATTGTATAGGATCGGGTGGATTGATGTCTGCAGACCAGTTATGGACCACTGCTTCATAACTGCTGTTTCCGCCTCAAGGCTCTCGCGGAAAACAGGGGCATCAAGCTACATTCGGAGCTTAATAATAATTCGGCCCAATTGTCTTTGTTATTAGTTACTTATTCTCATTTTACTCAAACATTCCATATATATATATATATATATATATATATATATATATATATATATATATATATATATATATATATATATATATATATATTCTAATAGTGACATGTATCATTTAATTACTGATGTTTAACCTACTAGAGTATTTTAAAGTTGATTGGGTGTTATATGGGCACCTTGATAAGTTGGTGACTATGTACGTATGATCAAACAATTCTATCACTAAAAATAGACAGTTGGACCATAGAAAGGTATAACAAAATGTATTACAGGTACAAATCCCCAAATCCAGAATTATTTTAAAACCCAGATGTTTTTATTAATATTTTTTTAAATAAAATTATTACAAATTACCATTTTCCCCACCAATAAGCCACATTCTTCTCTGCTTGTGTCTTTGTGTTCTATAATGCAAATGCTAGTCTATAACCTTTTTGATATATTACTATAATATATTATTATTATGATATAAGGAAATTAAACTACCTAGAAAAATGATATAAAACTAGTTTACACTTGATCACTGCGGAATCTGTTAGCGCTCTACAAATACCTGATAATAATAATAATAAAATCACACCCTCTTTCCCAGTTTACCGATGCAAATATACAAATATTCTGAAATATTTTTTAACTAACTTTCTTCAACTTCTTACAAGTGCAGGACTATTGGTCTTCTCCAGCTGTGTATATATTTATTTTACAGACAGATATAAACATGCATATATATCTTTTTGCAATTTTTTACCCATAAAGCAAGTGTACATTTAAACATTGTTTTACACCATTAAAAAAAAATGCTTAAAACGATAAATGTCAAAATATTTTATTATAAATTGAAACAAAATAAGTATAAAAATCATTTTAGCTTTTTAATAATAAGAATGCAATACATAAAAAATGTAATACTAAGGGCTAGATTACAAGTCGAGCGGTATTTTGCGCTTCTGCTAGAGCGCTAATTGGGCTAGAATTAAGATTTTTGCACTAGTCTGGTTGTGCTCGAGTTAAAAGTAAACTGTTTTCGCTCTAGTGGTTACCTGACTAGCGCAAAAATCCGAAGTTAGAATATCGCATGCGCGTTCACGTATTCCCCCATATAAATTAATGTTGAATAAACACCCCACTCTCGCGCAAACACGATTGCATATTCTCATTTGCGCTAAACCTACTTGAAAATATTTATATATATATATATTTGATGGTATTTTGTGCAAATTTATATAATTATAACTCTATATATAGATGATTATATATAGGTATAGATATATACAGATATATATAAATACATAGAACATATTCCGCTATGTGCAGAACATTGGAATGTGAAATATTTACAGTAAATACATAGTTAAAGAGTTTATTAAATATGAATATTGCATAAAGATGTTTTTTCCTGTTTTCATCTACTTAACGGCAAAGGGCTCTAATGCACTCATAGTTATTTCTATATATGTGTACATATATACTTATGTGTTTATATGTGTAAATAGGTCTATAAATTCATATATACTTATGTGAATACATATTAACATTTTGTGTCATACCAATACAAACAAAAGAAATAAACATGAGCATGCCTAAACATTTGTAATATATATATATATATATATATATATATATATATATATATATATATATATATATATATATATATATATATATATATATATATATATGTAGATAGAGAGCACTCTCACTTTCCAAACTTGATGCCAGCAGGTAAATATGCACAGTAAAGGAAGGCACTCACTGGTCTTTTTCTTCAAAATAACTTTAATAATCGTGACGTTTCGGGGTCTGAGGAAGGGGAGTGTCCCCCCGAAACGTCACGATTATTAAAGTTATTTTGAAGAAAAAGACCAGTGAGTGCCTTCCTTTACTGTGTATATATATATATATATATATATATATATATATATATATATATATATATATATAAATGTACATGTACATATTTAGACATGTATATGCCTGTATCCCAATGTTAAAGCACTTTTTTTCTAACACCTAAAGTCTCATATCTTTGACCCCTTATAACTTTTGTGTGCAATATTTTTTTTAATAATATTTATTAGACAGTGTTATTATAAGTGTAACTGTACTTTGTAAAGTATTTTTTAAATATTTTATGCAACCTTTTAATTTAGCAAAACAGTTAACCACAGCTCTGAAGTCGCCGTAAGGATTCTAGTGTAAATCGAGATTGCGCTCACACGCTCAACTTGTAATACGAGCAGTCAGCCCGATGAGCGCAAACCCTCGCGATAAACCCCTTATAGCTTGGGGCAAATTATTGCGCTTCACTTGTAACCTAGCCCTGAATATATTCTTATGTAAATGAAATAATAGTAAAAGCGCATTTATGTAAATTCTGTCTGACTGCTTACGTTAAAAAGAATGTCTCAGAACGAATCCAAGTGGGTGTGTCACAATATATGGAACATGGCTGGCTTGGCTCCTCGATTGTGTATTCTAGCTCTGCCATTGGTCCCTTGAGAGGAATGCATGATGCCCGGCTCCTCAGAACCTCACCTGTGACATTTGTTTTCCTCACAGGTTAAGGGTCTCAGGGACAGAGAAGCATGCTGGGAAAACGAACCAAATAGCCGCACAATACGCTCTTACCTTCATTATCTGGATAAACTGGTAGGAAACAAAAAGAAGAGATGTTACGTATAGAAAATATTTTCCAGTATCAAGCTACAGAGATAACCTTCAACAGCAGTTATAGTTGTATTAAAACACTGAACAGCACTGTTTAATGTATAATAAAAGTAAGGACAATAACTTGTAGTTGCTTTGTGTTAAATCCCAATTTTTTATGCATGAAAATGATTTCTTAATTTGAATTTTTCCCTGTGGAACTATTCAAAAAGTATCAAACAAAATGTATTTTTAGCAGGACATATTCCTTTTACATGAACTAAGTAAATAAATGCTAGGTTTACTGATGTTCATGGTTTAACTATTATAATGAAGGTAAAGTTTTAGTATCCATAAGTAATGGGCACTGCCATGTTGTAACCTAGGTTTCCTTTTTAATCTTACATGCTGAGGACTATCAGGGACAACTATAAAAGGAGTCATTAGAGTGTAAAACCAATGGCTGTGTAGAAGATAGCAGTGTAAAGCCTCATGTGTGCACTTCCAATTCTAAAATGTAATTGGAAAAGCCACAATTTCCAGAATTAATTTACAGGAAAAGAGAACAAAGTAAAATTGAAAATATATTGTTTTTTTTCTACACAGATATTTTATATTGCAATCTCAAACGGCTAGATTATGAGTTGTGCGTTAGGCTGACAAAGCAGCGTTAACAGGTCTTAACGCTGCTTTTTCAGTACCGCTGGTATTATGAGTCTTGCAGGTTTAGGGGCACCACACATTTTTTTGGCCTTACCGCAAAACAACTTACGCAAACTTCGTAAAGTCTTTTTTCTATGGGACTTCCATAGCGCTGATATTACGAGTCTGTCCTGGGAGGCCAAAAAGTGAGCGGTACACCCTCTACCTCCAAGATCTGTAACGCATTTAAAAGTCAGTAGTTAAGAGTTTTATGGTACAACGCCGTAACATAAAACTCATAACTAAAGTGCTAAAAAGTACACTAACACCCATAAACTACCTATTAACCCCTAAACCAAGGCCCTCCCGCATCGCAAACACTAAAATAACATTTTTACCCCCTAATCTGCTGCTCCAAAGCAAAACTCGTAATCTAGCCGAAAATGTGTTTAATGTTTCTTTAAAGGGTCATGAAGCCCCATTTTTTTTTCTTTTATGATTCAGATAGATTATACGATTTTAAACAACTTTCCAAATTAATTCTTTTATCAAATTTGCTTTGTTCCTTTGGTATCCTTTGTTGAAGGAGCAGCAATGCACTACTGGGAGATAGCTGAACACATCAGGCAAAATAATGACAAGAGGCATGTATGCATGTGCAGCCACCAATCAGCAAATCGCTTCCAGTAGTGCTTTGCTGCTCCTGAGCCTACCTAGGTATTCCTTTCAATAAAGGATAGCAAGAGAACGAAGCACATTAGATAGAAAATAAAAATGGAAAATTATAACAAACTGTACGCTCTATATCACTGGTGTTTAAACCTGTCCCCAAACAGCCAGATTTTCAGGATTATCTTGGATGAGAGCAGGTAAAATAACAATGTTTACTTATCAGCTGATTATGTCACCTGTTCTCCAGTTCAGATATCCTCAAAATCTGGGCTGTTACAGAGGCCAGGTTTAAAAACCAGTGCTCAATTTAAGTCATAAAGGAAAAAATGTGGGTTTCATATCCCTTTAAGTAATCTTAACAGCTAGAGATACTTTAAACCTCTAGGAAACTGATGCAAATGGTGCCCTCTTTTAATGAAATATATAGGGCCAGATTACAAGTGGAGCAGTATTTAAAGCTCTGGCTTGTGTGCCAACTCCGCAAGAAGTAATCTTTTTGCGTGCGTTGGGGAGTGCTCATATTACTCAAGTTGAAAGTAAAGTTTTTGCACTTGAGCTATACCAGATGCGCACAAAAAGTCGAACTTCGAATATCGCGATCATGTCTAACATATTACCTCACAGAAGTCAATGGAGCAAAAAAGAAGATCGCATTTTCTCAATTTGGCTAACCTGACATGAAAATATAAATATGTCACATTCCAATGTTCTTCACATAGCAGAATTTGTTCTATTTATTCATAAACACAAATGATTTAACATATTTATATTGTATACTATATATATATATACACACACACAAACATGATTATATATGGGTATAGATATATATACAGATATATATAGGAATATGTATTTATAAATACCTAGAACATATTCTGCTATGTGCAGGACATTGGAATGTTAAATATTTACAGTAAATACACAGTTAAACACTTTATTAAATAACATGTATTCATCTACTTAACTGCAAAGGGCTCCAATGCCTATATATATATATATATATATATATATATATATATATATATATACATATGTATTTATGTGTTTATATGTGTATCTATGTTTGTAAATACATATATACAAATATAAATACATTTGTACACACACACATATATATATATATATATATATATATACATACATACATACATACATACATACACACACACACACACACATATATATATATATATATATATATATATATATATATATATATATATATATATATATATATATATACATACATACATATATACATACATACACGTACATATACATATTTAGGCATGTATATGTATGTATCTCTATGTTAAAGCCCTTTGCATGAAATTTGTTTTTTAATCATTTTTATCACAGAGTTATGAGTTTAACTGTACTTTATAATGTATTTTTATGTGTTTTATGCAACTTTTTTGTTTCGCAAAACATTCAACCAGAGCTCTGAAGACGCGGTTAACATTCTAGTATAAACCGCAATTGCACTCATGCGTTCTCATTTACTTTCAACTTATAATGAGCGCAACACCAAACGCACGCAAAAGGCCACGATACAACCCTTTTTGCTTGCGGGTAACTGTTAGTGCACCACTCGTAATCTGTCCCTTAATTTAATATTTCAGACTCAAGAGTTACAGGACAGAATCAAGAGAAACTACAGCCCTGAAGTGGGATAAATACTGTTTGATTTTTTTATATATATTTATATATCTTAGGAACCTTATGTAAACATGCAAATGCACTTTTGGAAGCTATAACATTTTTTGGTTTGTTTTCTGGCTTTACAAAGCCCTTTGTATATGGAATATACATAAAGAGGCATAAAAGCTGTATTTAAAAATCTTGGCAGCATATTTCCCATAGCATTAAAATCAGGTTTTCAATTTCAGCACCTCACTGGTGATACGCAGAACACTATAAATGCAGGACTTGCGCCTGCTCTCATAGCTTTTAACAGAATATTTTGAACATGCATGTACATTACAAAAACGCTTCTAAAGGCATTCAAAATATACTTAGAGGCCCATTTATCAAGCTGTGAATGGAGCTTGAGGGCCCGTGTTTCTGGAAACAGCAGTTATGAAGCAGTGGTCTAAAAACCGCTGCTCCATAACCCTGTCCGCCTGCTCAGAGATCGCCACAATTCAACCCGATCGAGTGCGATCGGGTTGATTGACACCCCCCTGCTGGCGGCCGATTGACCGCGAATATGCAAGGGGCAGCGTAGCACCAGCAGCTCACAAGAGCTGTTGGTGCAATGCTGAATACGAAGAGCGTATTGCTCTCCGTATTCAGCGAGGTCTGTCGGACCAGATCCGCACTGTCGGATCAGGTCTGTCAGACCTTTAATAAATAGGCCTCTTAGCCTGCTTTTAAAGGGACTATATGATACACTAAAGCAACTTGTCTTTTTTATGAAGTTGTTTTGATTATGGATTTATACACAAATCTCTCATCTCCTGAAGTCTGATGCTTTTTTTTTTTTTACATCAGCCTGACATCCCCAATCTTATCCTGTCGCTTAACACGTGAGGATTGTCTATTAACCAAACTGCAGCTGAAAGTTTTACTGTGTTTTGCCTAATGAGTTTTTTTTTGCAAGACACTTCATAAAAGAAAGTGTTTTATGAGCTAATAATGAGTATACGAATTAAGCTGTTAAATGCTGCAAACCTAACACAAAATTTGATTTAAGTCATTTACTGAAGCAGCATCATGATAAAACCTTGGCCTACTTGGGGCCAGATTACAAGTGGAGCACTATTTAATACTCCCGCTCAAGCGTCAATTGCGGTAGAAATAAGTTTTTTGCATTCGTATTATGAGTTGAAAGTAAACTGTTTTTTTCCTTGCACGCTTACCCAACGAGTGCAAAAAGCCGAACCTACAATATTGTGCGCTCGTTCACTTATTCCCCCATAAAAGTCAATGGAGCAAAAAAGTGGAAAAAAACCCAACTTGCGCAAACCTGATCGCATATTCTCATGTGAGCGAAACCCGACATGAAAATATGAATATTTCACATTCCAATGTTCTTCACATAACAGAATATGTTCTAATGTATTCATAAATATATATTCCTACATATATCTGATGGTATTGTGTACAATATATTTATACCTATGTATATACATGATAATATATAGGTATAGATATAAACATATATATATATAGGAAGATCTATTTAAAAATACTTAAAAACATATTCTGCTATGTGCAGAACATTGGAATGTTAAATATTTACAGTAAATACACAGCATATGTGTACATATGTATTTATATGTGTATACAAGTCTGTAAATACATAAACACACATATAAATACATATATATATATATATACACACACATATCCATCTTTATATATCTTCATATATGTATGTATCTCTATGTTACAGCCCTTTGCTTGCCTGAGACCTCATGTACTTTGTAATGCATTTTTGATGCGTTTTGTGCAACTTTTTTGTTTCGCAAAATAGTTAACCAGAGCTTTGAGGACGTGGTAATCATTCTAGCATAAATCACGATGGCGCTCAAGCGATCACGTTACTTTCAACTTGTTATATCAGCGGTAAACCCGACGAGCACAAACACCTGAGATAGACCCCTTATAGCTCACGCGTAACTGTTAACGCTCCACTCGTAATCTGGTCCATGTCTTAGAGCAATATTTATCAATTTCAGTCTTCAAGTAACCCTAGCAGGTGAGATTTTATGTGTTTCCCTTAGGTTGTTCAATAGCTCAATCATTATGTTGCTTCACCTGTGCTCAGGTAAGAATATCTAGTCAGTTATGGTTCTTTGAGGACTGGAATTTAGAAACACTGTCCTAAAGTGTGCTGACATGACATAATATCATGTGGCATTACGTACCTGTGTGATGCATATTTTATTAGCTAGCGCGTGACAGCTACAACTATAATGTGTGTATCTTGTGGCTCTGAAACTGGCTCACAGCCATACCAAAAATGTCAGTGACATCTTCTGAAGTAGAGGTGGCCAAACTTTATGGAGGGCCAGTCACTAATGATGATTTTTTTTCTATATGAAGAGCTTTTTAGTAATGGTAATATTAGCTGTTGTCCACATAACATTATAGTCACATTTATCTTAAAGATATTGCCTTAAAATAAAGTTAGACTCTAATGTTCATTAAAATTAAGATAAGAAACAAGTTACTATTATAGGGCCATTACAGTAAAAAACAACAACATGCTGTGATGCGTTAGTAGTCTAGGGTTGACAGTTTTAAAATGACATACAGTAAAAATACTGCTCGAGACTTGCAGAGCACTGCTGGTACCAAGCAGAAAACACTGCTGATCCAATCAACAGCACTAGTTACGCAACTAATTGGATCAGCAGCGTTTTATCACCACACACAGTACTCTATGGTTGGTCTTAAAATGACATGCTCTAACAGATTACAGCATGTCATTTTTTTACTATAATGGCCCTTTAATTTACCTATATTTAGGATCCATTTAAGAAGCTGTGAATGCAGCTTTGGAACGCCTTTGGCTACAGGCTTGCATGAGTGAGCATACAGCGGATACTTCACCTGCCACGCCAAATCTAAAGTGTCATTTCTCAACCACCCCAGACTTCTCCGACCAGGGTGATTGACAGCCCCTGCTTACATGCGGCCAATCGGGCGGTGTTGCACAAGTGGTGGCATGTGAAATAATAAATGCAGGCAGCGTATTACTGCCCATTAGCCGTGATGCAGGACAGACAGGGGTGGAGATGTGAGTATTGGCTTAACTTTCTGTTACAATTTTCCAATTCCTCTTCCATAATCTGCTTTTATATATATATATATATTTCTATACATAGACACATAGTGAATGGGCTTTTGGGCTTATCATTTCTTGAACTAAATCTACCAATTTATGCTTCTAGCATTTGCTGGTTTCTGTCTATGAGGCCAGGAGCTGCTGCAGCCCACCAAGAAATCTCCTGTTATGCCAATCCGGCCTTGCCAGTTGCTATAGTGTGTGTGTATATATATATATATATATATATATATATATATCATTTTATTTTTATTTATTTTTACTCAAAATATATACGAAAGGTAGCTAACAGTGTCAAAAACGACTAAGCAATTATCCAGTCTGGAGAAAAAAAGTAATGTGTCCTTGTTTGCCATTTTCCATGTTTATTTAGGAAATAGCAAAACTAAAAATACCCTTTTGTGCTAAAAAGAGAGATGCATAAAATTTCATAAATGCTGTGAGCCAATTTACTGACTTTTAATAAATGAAGAATTATTCCACTATGAAAAAGCTTGTCTAATTTAACTTCAGAATCACTTAACTATGATGAACTATTAAGAACATTAAAATAACCTCACATATTGCCGCCTGCTGCATCGCAAGGGTTCAGTACACAATCAATTGCTTTGTCTAAGAGATTTACAGTATGTGTTGTCTGCAAACAGCATAGTGGTGGCGCTCGTAGTCCGCTGGATGGAGTATTTCTACTAAGTAATACCTTGTGCCGATCAAAACTTTCCATCCGCCATTTTGAGATATATATTGTTTAAATCTACTGTAACTTAACCCAAATGATATACTCAGTAATTGTTTTGGATTCTTAGGTAAAAAAAAAAAAAATCAATTCTAAGGACTGATCAGACTGTAAAAGTCTTACCAAACTGAACTGCTTTGTTGAAATAATATCCCTTGTTCTACTGACAAACATAGAACCTACCTCTTGATAAATGTGCGTAATGCTCTATTAATTTTGTAGAAAAAACAAACAAAACACTTTCTCTATTGATTTTAAATGGATTTTAAGAACTGAAATATTAAAAATATCCAATGAACAGCTTAAAATTGTAGAGCTCTTAAAAAATTTAGAGATAATGAGTGATAAATAAAATGTATCTGAAATATAAATATATGAATAGTCACCGTAAACAGCATAAACTTATTTGAAATGTCTGTTTTTATGTATTCTTATAATAAGCTTGCTGCTCACTAAACACTTTAAGAAATGTCTAGTTTTGTCAGAGCCCAGTAGCGAATTGAATCGCTTATATTTTTAACAATGGTATATTCAGGTATTTTAAGAATCTGATGCTGATGTTCTGGCCTGCAATGCTTTAAAATTAGACACATTGCTGGGTGTTCACTGAAATAGCAAACAAATATTTGCTGGTCTGCAGAAATAAGATGAATTTTATTATAATATATAAGAATCTCACCTTATCTGCATGACGATCGCAGGTCAGCTTAAGTGTATCAAATCAAGACACTGAAATACACAATAGGAAACAAATATCAATGTATGCATTTGTGTGGTTGATAAAGATATACCCCATATTAAAGAAAATGGAGCCAACTATATGCATTGCATAGCTGCCATGGAAAAAAGTATCAATAAAAAATGCAGCACTTTTAGCAGCAAATTAAATTCCAACATTGCTTTTACATGAATTCAGTTCTCTTCAAATGCACACACACTGGAGAGATAGACAGACAGATATTGATAGACAGATTGATAAACAGGGTCCAGTCTGACTCAAATTGCAACACAGAATATTACAAATTACCTCATGGAGTGAATGAAGTATAGCAAAATAAGTTGTTAATATTCATATAACCATTCAATTGGATTGCTATAATCAAATGTAATTAACTACCACATGCTACTAAAGAGATGCCAACAGAACCAGAGAATTTGTCCTTATTTCGCCCTACTGGTTATAGTCTGCAATTTAGGGAGTGGTAACAGGAGGCCCAAGTTATAATTGGATGGCCTGAAGCCATCATCTTCTATGTCTGAGAAAACTTCTGCGTGTCTGGGTGATAAATATGTGCAAAACGGAAGAACCTTTAGAATTTGCTTTCACATATCAGATAAAGAAGCATGATCCATTGCTGTATTTAGAAATATTTCCTAAATATAATTTGCTTATAACAATATTATCAATGATTATCTATTATATTTGGGGGAAAAAGCAAATGGACGCTAACTTTATTAATGGGCGTTCCTGCGTGATAATGCTTTCTCTTCAGTATTACGACAAAGGTAAAGTGTGTGTTAAAAAAAAATAAGACAAATTAATTTAAACATGATACATTTAATAAAACAAACATTTTGTATACGAATAAACTGTAAAAATGTATAGCAATTAAAATACAATGAAAGGGTAACACTTGCCAGACATAAAAGCTACACAGACAGACTGCTGCAAACCCAGACAGTCATACATGATCTATTTTATACAACCATAACTAGAACGAGATGGTCTTTGCGAAAATTCTAAAATGTGTTACTATTGATAACCCGAGTGAGGATGTTAGACATTTATACTCAATACCCCCTAAAAAATAAAATCAGTCACAATGAAATACATTATACTTTAAAAGACAGACACAATAGCGCATTTACATATACAGCGGACAGACTCACTGACAAACATACAAACAGACTAACAAATTGTTATTTAGAAAAAGAAAGACATTCACAAATAATAGAAATACCTGGACAGATATTACATTGGAACACACATCACTTAATTAACGCATCTTGGCATACGTACTAACAATAAAATGTCAAACACAATGAAATACAAAGGCTTACATACATACACACCTGCATGCATACCAACTAACACATTTAACAAAGAAAATCAGAAGCTAGTAACTAAAGGGCTTGTTAAACACTGGCAAAGACAGACAGGTAAGCTCATAAGACAGACATGAATATATACATACAAATCACATTCAAATAAAAGATTTTTTAATCAAAAGCTACAAAACAAAATGAAAGGAGCAGACAAGACACACATGAGTGCAGACACACAGGACAAATCTAACCTATACAGACACAAAGGATCAACAGCTCAAAAGCTGGCATACAAAATCCACACACACACAGACATTATACAAATATATGCATGTTCGCCTATTTAAATTAAACATTAATACACACACAGTATAGTATACCTATATTTGAATTAATATGTATGCAAAGATGTCTGCATAAAATACATATATAAAATATTTAACTCTGCGGCAACAGAGAGAAATGAATGCATATGCACACAGACTGTTGAATGTGTACTCGCAATGATACATTCCCACAGGTACACAGCAAATTATATATACATACATGCATTTATAATAGCAAACACGTACGCTTACACAGACTGGGACATACATACACTTGCATAGATATCAATGGTCAAAAAGCTGGAAATTGGGGCATGCACCAACAAAAATTACAGGTCTTATTTTCACACTCTATAGTATATGTAAGACTGAAAAGACACTCACAGACAAGCATTTTGATAATGTCTGGCATATGCATATGCGCACAAACTTCTACATTCTGACATACACACACATCTCGCTATATAAATATATATATATATATGGTATAAGGAGATCAGATGATTGAACAAAATAAATAGGTGCTAAGAAACACAAATGAATGAATCATGTAAATAGCAGACAAAATAATGAATTAGACTTCAAGAATGAGAGACGTGAAGAATAATAGGCAGAAGCAGACAGATCTTCATACACATAAACCTGAAGAATCATAATGGTAAAAAATGGTTACACAGGTAAATGGTTACACAATGGCACCCATCAGACCCGGTCCATACTCAGTACCTGTCCTCCAGCTGCCTGTGTCGCTCTCTCCACTGCTGTCTGTGTCTTCTCATCCTCTGACTGCGCTGTGGGAGCGTCATGAGACAGGCGATTCCCTCCCCCTCCTCTGCCCTCACTTACACTCTCACCCCTCTCAACGCATTCTGCTCTCTAGCACATAAGCCCAGCAACCAAAGGCATATAGCCTACACAGTTTCTTGTCTGCCAAACACCCCTTCCTTGCTGTAACAGGTAGCAACCTATTATTCACTAGATGATCTATTGAGTATAATTGCTTTTCAGGCCTTTACAGCATAGAAGAGCTCTTCAAATTTAGCAACAGTCTCCTTTCACTTTTCATTCTCTCTTTTTTTTTTAAACAGACCTGTGTTCTGCATCGTTACCACCATTGTATCAGGTTGTATTTTATCTTTTCACATGCACTATTACTCTTGTATCCCTCCCTATCAATACTCTCTTCATTTCTTGTATTTATTTTCCTGCTAATAACCATTTCTGTGCTTGCTTCTGCCATAAATACCAATCTGATCTTTCCTCTGCATTACTACAATAGCCGCTGCACAACTCTTTTGTCCCTGTTTCCTTTCATATAAAGCTGTTCTTTTTTCCTTCCCTCTCTCTACCCTTTTCTCTTTTTGCTTTCAGCCATCCAGATATTTGACTTTTCTCCCCTTATTCTGTATCTGCCTCTCCACTCTTCTGATAATGTTGCTGAGTCTTTACAGCCAATCCCTTTTATCTGTTTCTTTTACTGTTGTTTTCACTGCTATTCACCTGCTTGCTCACCTCCTCCCTTGTCTGTCATTATCCATCTTCATATTTTTTGTTTCATTGTTTTGTTTCTACTCTTACATTCTACCTCTGTTTGTGTGCCCGTTGCTTTCTCTGCAGTCTAATCAATTCTATTCATCCTTATCTCACCAATACCTGCCTCTGCTTTTTAATTTCCTTGTCTCTCTGCCCATTCTCTCTCTTCCTTCTCTCTCACTGCTTTTTCTCCATTCTATCTTTACCCCCCTCTGATTTCTCTCCATTCTCTCTCGCTCCATCCCTCCCTCCCTCCTTGCTCTCTCTCTCTCCGCCCCTGGGCTGCCTTTCATTTCCAGACAGGCAGAAAGCGCAATGCGGCTCTACTCAGGATGGGGGAATTTATTAAACTTGTCTGGCTCAAGACAGCAAGAGGGAGAAAGGGAGGGTGTGTGTCTGTGTGTGGTGGTGGGGGATGATGGCCCACAGAAGACGCAGGGTAGAAAAGAAGGCAGCAAGGTGGTAAAGAAAGGGGGGAACAGAAAGCAAAGGTGGGAAAAAGATTCAAGCAATTCTGTGCATACTGAAATTGTGTCTGTCTGGTGAATACTAAATAAGTAGTCTAAAGATATCAATACAACCTTTTAAATTATATGTATTTTTTTTTCCATTCATTTTATTTCCAAATTGGTTAATTATATTATGATTAGCCTCTGTATATAATGCAAAGTGGGGCTGAATGTATTATGGGTTATGAAGGTCTTTCTATATGACAATATGTACTGTCTATATACATGTGTGTGCAATTTGTCTATATGTCCAGCTGTGGCATCTGTTTTGTTTGTTTGTTTTTTTATGTACAATATTGGCATCCTATATTACAGCTGTCTATCTAGAGAAAGCAAAACGAATAGCACACCGGAACATTATTTGTGAATTATATATATTACACGCACACTATTTTCTGATATCATTTCTTCATTTTGACTTATTTTTCTTTTTTTTAACTGTGCAATTTCATTGTTGACAGACACCTCAATAATTCTGTTGCACAAAGAAGGATCCTCTGCAGTGGGGAAATATATAACTGGGTTGCTATGTGATTCCAGCAAACATATCTCACCATGATTTTTACTGGTGACCTTATATACCTGTAATATGTTGAAACTAAAAAGGCATTCTAATTTCAATGTACAAGTAGGTCTTAGTAATTTTGGATGTATTTAAGAGTCAGTATAAATATATCTGGCTATGCTGGTCTGAAATGGTTGCATAGAAAATTAGATAGCAATATCTTTTATAGGAGAGAGTAAAAGAGAGAGACAGAAAAAGAGGGTGTAAGTTCATTTTATCTGCACAATATTTGGTATTGATATCTATAAAATATATAAAATGATAGTATTTATCTTTAAAAGTAATATAATTAACATGTAACTGAGGGCACAGAATGCAATGTTAGAAATATTTATATATAGTTAGGCAGAAGTATTTATATGTTAGCTGTTTTTTAATTAAATTCCTAACATATGTAGTATAAACATATTTATTTGACAAGTGAGTGAGTGCATAATGACATCTCTGTCTAAGTCTTCATATATCCCTTTCTGTCATCTAAACTATGAAGTCTGGGAAAGAAAATTAAAATAGTGAAGCATTACAGTGTAGACCCTCCAGGGGGTGCTGTAGGATGGAGTACTGATGATAGCTCTGTGTATTGCTATTGTAGAACCAGTAGGGGTGCTGTACACTTGAGGAGTTATGACACAGCTCTACCCAGGTCTAGTATGACACAGAGTTCTGTATTATATGGTGACTGATGGACCTGCAGCCTCCTGCATGGAGTCAGACACAATAAGATCCACTGCATAAGTAGGAATATTGGAGACTCAAATATGTGTACAGTCTGAATATTTTGTGGAAACTGCTTCAAAGGCAATCAATCTATTAATCTGTGTTCAGAGCACAGCCCCATTCCGTTCTTAGGATGGTATTACTCATTATATATCAAAAGCCAGTAAAAATGAAAAATATTGTTTTCTATTGCACATGATGAACATTAACTCACACAGCTGCTCTGTAGTTCAAGTATCTGTTAACTCTCTGCCCTCTTGCCAGCCACCTGTCTGCAACCTCAGTTATTACTCTTCTCTCATCCCTCATTGTGGCTTGTCTACAGCAAAGAATGCAACTCTTTACTTCATTGTCTATCTTCATTAAGCCCTTTTTGTGCAGGATTTACACTCAAGTTTCAACATCACCTTTACTTGCAAACACCTATCTAAGCTTATATACAGTCTTTACTTATCTATTCCTTGTGTCTGGTATACGACATATGTCTTGCTCCCCTTACATGTATGGTGACCAACAGATAACATACTACATTACTTCTTCTCACTGATAATACCTTCTAAATTGAACCTTCTCTGCTCAAATCTTTTAGTTTATTTACAGTCAGAAAGCTTTGTAAATAATGCAAAACGTCCCTGGTCTATGTGTATTCTTATTCATAATCATCAGGCTTTTCTTGCTTTACTGAGATAAAATATTATCAATGATACAAGATATAGGAAATATTTAACTTCCCTTCAGGTCGCTGCCAGCCCTGGTCTCTCCAACTATAGATATCAAACAGGTAATAGATGGCGGCGTCAGCCTTGGTAGATAGGTGACTTTAGCACTCTTCTCCAAATGAACCTCTGGAAAGGAACAAAAACAATAGTGCAATAACATTTTTTCACCCAACCTGCACAAAAGGTATGTACTCACTAAGAGGCTGATGTAGATTCCAAACTTGTTTTATTAAAGACTCTCCACAAATGTATCTTTAAACGACTTTAAATGAAAACAAAAAATACCAGCGGACTTCAGTGGTTAAACCACCTTTATCAAGAACTGTTCAGATTTCAACAAAAGAGCTGCCTAAACAGCTCTTGATAAAGGTGGTTGATGCACTAAAACACCTTGAGCGGTTTATTTGTTTTTATTAAAAGTTGTTTGAAGATATATTTGTATTCAATAAAACAAGTTTGGAATCTACATCAACTTCCTAGTGAATACATTTATTTTGTGCAGGTTGGGTTAAAAACATTATTGCACTATTGTTTGTGTTCCTTTCAAGGGGTTCATTTGGAGAAGAGTGCTGAAGTCTCCGACCTACCAATGCTGTCGCTGCCATGTATTACCTGCTCTTGCTTTACTCGCTGATGTCCACTGGTGATCAAAGGAAATGAATGGAGAAGGTGAACAACAGATAGCCTAAGGGCTCCAATTAGCCCTATGTGGCTTCTTCTGCTGCCCCAATTCTGTCCATTAGAGCAAGAGAGAATACAAAATCTCCCGATCCCAATCCAAAATAAACACTCTAAATCCAACATACTGCATCTTATTTACTCTTAATGTATACTCTTGCTTATTTACAGCAATTATCTTCTTAGCTCATCCAATAATTTCAACATTCATTCTTTGCACTCATCTTCTCTAGTATATCCATCAAAATCCTTCTTGGCTTATCTATCTCTACTCCAACAAAATGACTTACTTACTCCCTGTTGTTCTTTAAAGATGTCCATTGCAGCTCATTACCTAGAGGTTGCTGCTCCGTTGATATGGCAAAGCCCCAGGGAAAGATAGGAGGCTGTACAGTTATCTCCTGTGGTGTTATCCTCAACTATACAACCTACTACCTCATCCCGGAGCCCACCGAGAAGGGCAGAAAACATGGATGTTAAACTATTTTTTTATTTCAATGAACAGACTAACTAGAAAACTGCTGTAATATGCAATATAGAGCAGCATTCTCAGTATTAATAAAGACAGGACAGCGAATAGAAATCACAGATTTTGCAGATATTACTGGAGCGATACATGATTTTCAGTTGGTAATACAGATACTAATAAACTACAGAATAAGTATCAGGCAGATAAAATAAACAACTTACTAATAAAGTAGAAAAGAAGGACAGCATATCTCATCAAGGCAGGATCGTAGAGACACCATTAAAGGTTTTACAGAGAATTTGAGCATTTCATCAAGCTTATCTAGAGGTACAAAGCTTTCCACTAAAACGGTGCAGAAGAGAATCTTCATGAAGGAAGTTTAGAGAATAATGAGCATATTATTAAGAGTGGAGAAAATATACTATGAGCAATTTTAAGCAGCAGACATGGTAAAGCATATAAACTGAGTATGTCATTAAGCAGGCAGCACATAGACAAACTAATCATTATCCTGAGAGGGGAAAGCATAGATACTTAAAGGAGAACCCAAAAGTGTTCCTTCATGATTTAGATTGAGCATACAATTTTAAACAGCTATTACCTTTACTTATATTATCTAACTTGCTTAGTTTTCTGGCTATCCTTTTTTCAAAAGTATATTTAGGTAGGCTCCAAAGATGGGAGCTAGCTGCTAACTCATGGCTGCACATATATGCCTCTTGTCATGTGCTTACCAATGTGTGCAGCTGGCTCCCAGTAGCGGATTGCTGCTCCTTCAACAGAAGGTGCCAAGAGAATGAAGAAAAATTGCCAATAGAAGTAAACCGGAAAATTGTTTTAAAAAGTATGCTCTGTCTGAATCATGAAAGAAACAAAGTGTGCTTCATATCACTTTAACATATTATGAAGATAAATACACAAAGATCAGCTGGACACTTATTATAAGGGCACATTATAGATAATGAGCATCACATTAAGCAGATAAATTAAGCCACTTTTTTCTCTTTTTGAGAAAAAAGAGAAACAATAAATACATAATCTTCCATCATGCAGAGAGCAAGGAAGCACACAGAAAGTTACTAGGAGTCGAGAACACAAAATGGAAGCGTTACATTACAGGGTGCACAGAAATAAATGAGCATCTTACTGAGAGGGGACAGCAGATTGTACACTATCTATTAAATGATATATGGTCTATGAGCTGCTTTTCGAATCTGCTTGGCTTGCGAGATCTCTTTAGACAAGATACTTGTGTAGATTGTAAGGCGAGTTTTATTAACTCTAGAATGTATACCTTGTACTTACCCCATAATATTGCATTTAACAGTAAAAAAATCTTTTTAGCCAATACATATTTATTTGATATTATATACAACGCAAAACAGATATTTTAGTGTCGGCGAATGAGCTAAACAATGTGCTGCTTTGCAATGTCTGAAGTGATCTCACATCTCTTTGCCTACACAGGTCTTAGGGTTGTATCTATCTCTCAATTGCCTGCATGTTACAGGGCCCTGTTGCTTTCCACAGAGACCCATCTTCTTAGGAAACACTCTACAAGGTCTGTGAGCAAGTTGACTTTATTGCAATTTAGCCCATTGAATATTAAAGGATTTGAAGAGAAGACGGAGAAAAGAAAGGATGACTAGTAATGGTAAACAGGTGTGCCATCTAGTGGGTTATGTAGGGATTGCAGGGTAGGCATATTAAGTGCCTTTGAATGGCTGAGAAAGGCAATAAAGCATGGGCAATACACTGACCAAAAAAGGAAAGTATGAAGATAATATTATATTAAACATTATTATCTACACCCCACCCTTAGTAGAAAAAGAACCCAAGAAGGAAGTGGCAATTAGAGCAATAATGCACCTCCTACTCTCCCTGAGGATGGTTTCGGAGATGAAGAACTGATCTTGCTTTACTCTTTGTGATGACAATGGAGATAGCCAGGAACTAGGTAAAATGCTAGGTGGCTAAATGTCCAATAATAACAGCAACAGTTAAAAGGTTGAATTAACTATAATATTACTGAAAAGTGGTCAGTTTATAAAGTTATACTACTAATTTCCATCATATTACTTATTTTAATATGTTTAGTATCTAAAAAAATGTACATAGTGTAAGTCTGTATTACTCTGTTTTCCCGCAAGGTGCAACCCACCACCAGTCATTTTACACATATCCACCCCTCTGCCATATTCTTGATCCTGTTAGGAGGGTGATGGGCCTCACTGCAATTTACATACCCCTTTCAGAAACTTATTTCCAGCAATGCTTTTTATCGTCTTTTCTAATGTGATGGCAAAATTTAAGAATAAAGGGAATCAGGAAGTGGGAAGGATTAAAGCTCTTGATGTGTTGGGTAAATTTTGCCCGCCTCCTGGAGAAGGAAGTTTAATGCCAACTGTTTTCGCTCGTGGACTCTCACCACCTTATGAAATAAATAAAAAATATTACAGTAAGGATGTAACACAGTGCTAAGGATAAGATAGTTTGTTTTCATAAGCATAATATAATGGTATGTGTTTCTTCTAAAATGATTAGTTGGTGAGACCAGAGACATACAAAACATCATACTGAGAGCAGTTAGCAAAGATTAACAGCCCAAGCAGGGAAGTATGAAAGACAAACAGCATTCTACAGAAAGGGAAAAAAGGAAATGCTGAGCATCTTGAAGAGGCAAATGGAGTAACTCACCAAGACAGAGACATCAAATTGTAGAGTCAAAATAAATATCTTTATCAAATGGAAATGCAGGGAGACTGAATTTAAAGTGATGTTAAACAGTTTCATTGTTGTAAAAAATGCACTAAGCAGTGGGTTATACTTAATAGACATCATTGACATTGTATTTTTTCATTATTTTAAAAGTATTTTACCTTTTATTTCTTATTTTTAACTTAATTTGTGCAGTGTTAATTACTTCCTGCCACAGCCCTACAAGGAGGCTAATCTAGCTTGATGTCATAAGACTTCTAGAGTAACATGAGATGGTTTACTATTTAGATAATGCTAGAGAGATTTTAAAGGGACATAATACTCGTATGCTAAATCACTTGAAACTGATGCAGTATAACTGTAAAAAGCTGACAGGAAAATATCACCTGAGCATCTCTATGTAAAAAAGGAAGATATTTTACCTCACTATCTCCTCAGCTCAGCAGAGTAAGTTCTGTGTAAAAAGTTATACTCAGCTGCTCCCAGCTGCAGGTAAAAATAAAAAAAAATGAAGAAATGAACAGCAGCCAATCAGCATCAGCAGTGCTGAGGTCATGAACTCTTACTGTGATCTAATGAGATTTGACTTAACTCTCATGAGATTTCATAGTAAGCTTCCTTTACCTGATTGGTGAAATAATATCAGAGTTCACGAGGCTCATCCTTTCAGCTGTTCCAGGACAGACACACTAAAATGCTGCTTAGAAATCCTTTACAATGGGAGGTGGCTACTGAGGAACTTTTGAGGTAAAATATCTTTCTTTTTTACATAGAGATGTTCAGGAGATATTTTATAGTCAGCTTTTTACAGCTATGCTGCATCACTTTCAAGTGTTTAAACATTTGGGTATTATAGCCCTTTAAGTCTGTTTTGCTTGTCCTCAATAGGGGGCAAAATGCAAATTAAAGTGTCAGTAAACCTAAAAAATAATGTTATATAATTCTGCACATAGTGCAGAATTATATAACATTATTTTAGTGCTATCGTTATAAAAGCTTTTTTTCCATTTGAATTTTTTAAAAATATGCCGGTTTTACAGACCCACTCTCTGCTGAGCGAGTCTGTTTTTCTTACACAGCGCATCGGGCAAGCTGCACTTAATGTTATGGCCAGGTCGGCCCGGGCTGTGACTATACAGCTGGCCTGATGCGCTGTGTAAAAAAAACAGACCCGCTCAGCAGAGAGCGGGTCTGTAAAAACCGGCATATTTTTTAAAAATTCAAATGGAAAAAAAGCTTTTATAACGATAGCACTAAAATAATGTTATATAATTCTGTTTACTGTCCCTTTAAGTTCAAAACATGACAGCTCTCTTATCTCCCTGAGGGCAGGGGATACCATGAGAAGTGCTTATTTTGCAAGTTATTTTACATTTTCCACTATCCTGCTCTGAGGATACAATAATTCATTAGGAGCTGTAGAAACTAGGGATCAATGTGGCTCTAACTACTACTTACTGTAAAGTTAAACTGCAAGACTAATATTTCACTATATGGTTACCTGAGGTCAAAGCTAACCCAAAACAATAAATGAATAAAGTCAGACATGGAGTACACTTGTCAGTTTGTCTTGTGATGAAATAACACAAGCAAAAGGATAAACACACACAGGCAAAAGTATCAACACACACAGGCAAAAAGTTGTCAAAGATAGGTAACTACTTACTGACCATAAAGTTATAATAAAAAATGATGTTAATTATTTTAAAAACATAGCCAGAGAAGAATAACCAAGAAGAAAACGCTAAGATAATGCCAAGGTGTTTCATACCAAATGTGGTCCCATAATGTAGGTGGCTGAGCCAGGTCTAGTTAATGGACTTTATGGATGGAAAAAAAGAATCCTAGTTTAAGATGACTCTGCTGTATTGCTGAGTGAACTAGCGGACAAAACATTAACATAAGATAAAAAATTACTAAAGAAAATGTCTTCTTACTCTGTAAGGGTTGGTTGTTGGTTTGAGTGGTCAGTCTGGGGAGCAGATATAAAGTACATACCTTTTAAGGAGACACACAAACATCTGTTAATAAGAAAGAGAAGAGTCTCTAAGCATCTAAATGTCCAGGGGATCATCAGACAGACTTTGTATTCTAATGACAACAAAATGCAGAGATTAGACAACATAGTGGGCATCATATACAGCAAGGGGGCCTAGAAAAAAAAAAGTTTGCCTATGTACTGGCAGAAATACATTATCTCACCAAAAAGAATACAGTAACAACTGATATAACACAGAGCTTTGGATTAGGATGAACATCCTACTAGAGGGTCAGTTCATAAAAACTAAACGTATTTCAAAGCATAGTGACTCAAGAGAGAATCAATGTCTTATTAGTCATGATGTGCAGATCACTTCACCTAGGAGGGTACATTGTCACACTGAATCACAAAGCTTAGAGACACCACCGAAAAACTGTATCTCACTGAGCATATGAATATATCTGATAAAGGAGAGGAAACCCCCCAGCAGGAGAAAACGCAGAGTTTTACTAGTGGTGCCAAGCGACAAAGACTTTCCATATATAAAGCTGAAAAGGTTGGGTACTCCCTCAGAGTAAAACATCATGAGACACAGAAGTGCAATGCAGAAGCAGGAAGTCTGAACATAAAATACTTTTGTAATGATATCACTCGCCGCCGTAGCCAAGCCGACACAGACCCGCACACTCGAGCTTGTGAGAAGGGCACAGCACAAGTTCGGATCTACGGGTTTATGGCAACCAGCAAAATATCTATAATATACAGACAGTCCACAATGTACACTTACATACATAAATATAGATATCTATATAAGGAACCTATGGACTGCTAATTGTATGAGTGATACCAAATAGGGATGTCTACAAATGGCAAACTTGTACTACAATTACTGTACCTGCAATTTAAATTCTTCCATCTGTAAAGTAATAGTGGTACTACCAAGGTATATCATTTTCTTGAAAATGTTTGAGTAATGAATACCACAAACTTTTAATCTACCTTACTGTACTGAAAACAGTAACTGTCTAAAAAACTTTATACTTGCAGTACAGCTAGTGATACAGGTTAGGCAAAAGTAAATGTATTAAGAGAAATACTGAAACTGTTCCATTACCAATTCTGTGGTTAAATTAAGAAGGAATTATCACTGTATTTTTTATCTCCTCCTTTCTTTCTTTCTGGTCTCTCCACCTCAAGCAATGTCGGAAAGTAACGGCCATGTTACATGCTGAGTGGTGGGGGCGGAGGCTTTGGGCCCTGTGCCATGACACTGGAGGCGGCATTGCTTTTTCGCGGCCCCTGTTTCCTTCCTCCCCCTCCCCTTGGACAGTCTTGTTGCGACTGAAAGGAACAAAGGAGAGAAAGAACAGATAAATGCAGGTTGGTGCAGAATTCCAGTAGATTTGCTTGGCAGCAACATGCATACATAAATAAGGAATACTTCCTCTATTTACCCTTTATTTTCTGTCTTTAACATTTACTTAAATAGTTTTTTGTTTCCATGTTCTCTCATTACCAATAATAGTTTAAATTTCCCTTTGATATTGAACCTTTTTATCTCATTCCATGTCCTCTATACTGTATTAGCTATAATACTATCATTACCGAAAATCTAAATTGTTCTCTTCTCCCTTGCCCAATTAATTTTAGTTTATCATTTGTCGTTACTTCCCAATGTACATTTATAAAGTCTCCTGCAATCTCTTTATTCACTTTCTTTTCCTTACCGTGTAAGACTTCCTTTCCTTCTAGATTTCCTTCATACCTTCTCTTCTTCTCTGGTTAATCATACATTTTGTTTGCCTTTAGGTCTATGACTCTCTTTATAATGACATTCATCTTACTCATCTCTTTTTTTAAATGATCTACCACTTCTTCTGTTACTCCCTCCTTTTCTCCACCCATATTTCTCATAGTTCATTCCTACACCTCTGTGTCTATATAACTCTTTTCTTTACTGCTGTGTCTCTTCCTCAGCAACTCCTCTACACCCGTCTACTTCCCTCCCTCTCTTCTCCACATGACACTGTCCCTTCATGTGTTACTTAAGTTTTATTCTCTTCGTAACACTAGTTTTTTCTTTTCAAGCTAATGTTCCATTCTTTTCTCAAATTTTATCTTTTTTTTTTTTTTCACAGGGCATAAAATAAGTCATCTTTGCAGACGTTAAGTTTTAAATAATTCATTAAGATCATACAATGTCCAACAGACTAACAAAAACTCATTTCTAGGTTGTTCTCGCAACGAAGATGTTAACATTTCTAAGCATTCTCAAGCAAGGAATACTGTGCCAGAAATGTCAGCGTGAATGAGCCAGAGCGCAGTGGAGCCCAGAATAATTTCAGAGCAGAGCATTTCTGATGAGAAGAGAAACATTCAATTCTACAATACTGAAAAAAAGTTAAAGTTCACAGATAGGTTTGCTTATATCTATCTTTCTTTAGAGGGTCAAGAAAATGTAGCTCCCGAAGCAAGATATACCATTCCCAAGCCAAGTTTATAATAAGTTATAAAGATAAGATTGAGTATAACTTTAGAACTTTCAGCTAAAGTTCTGTAACATTTATGTTTAAATGTCATTCACTAATAAAGAAATTATATTCTTGCTTACCTCTAACTTTGTCAATAGGAATTTATTAGCCTAAAATGTGTGTGTGTTCATGGCTTGTGCTATAATCTGTTCAAATAATAAATTCCTAATAATACTATCCAAATATTGTGCTGGGTAGACTCTTGGATATTTGGCTATCTAAAGCTCTCTATGTACGCTAAATCAACACCTGAAACAACACACCCATAATCAAGAATATAACAAAATTTAATTAAATAGTAGAAACAAGCTAGCATAATTATAAAGCAGCAAAATGGTACTGTACATATAAAGAAGTAGGTAAGATCACAATCCCACCCATCATGTACAATACCGTGTGTAAAGATGGTTTACAATATAGGTGGTAACTCACAATATTATCCCAATATCACTTTAAAGTTGGAGTAATTGTGTTTTATGGAATTATTATATCCCTTCTTTTATTATAGCTGAACAGTATACACAGTGATTAGTAATGACAAAATTAACAAAGTAAATCTGATACTGGAGAATTCCAGCATTCCTAACTGCAATTAGGTTTGTTAACTTGTTACCTTAAAATGGTGCATTCTTCTGGACCTGTGAAGAACAAAGTCATATATAGCTACACTGAGATTAGCTGGTTTAGCAATTATTATTGTTCAATAGATATAAAGTTCTATTCATATGTGTGCATTATTTGTATATTTAATTTTATTTCCCCATGTTAGAACCTGCAGTTCTCAAAGACCTGTAACAGATTTTAAGGATGACAGATGGCAAGAGCAGTTAATGAATTTCTGACTAACCTCACTGTGCTATATAAACTATAATTTAAATATATGATATGTTAGCCTCAAGTTACTCACCCCACTTGATTTGCTAACTTTAAAGCCTTATCCAATACTTACTATATTATATGCAAAACTCAGTTGATTGTTTTGTGAATATAATCAACTGAATAAAACAAGAATGGATAAGACTGGAGAAGCTCTTCCATTTTTAATAGAACACTAAAGTCAAAATGAAAATTTTCACGATTCAGATAGAGCATGCAGTTTTACATCAATATCAATATTTGTGGAACTTTTATATGCACACTGAGCCGAGGCACCAGATGCTACTGAGCATGAGCAACAATTCAGTTTATAGGTATATGATTCAATAATTGGCTGATGGCTATCACATGATACAGGAGGGAGGCAAATTGAAGTACATTTTTAAATCTGGCAAAAAAATAAATATTCTACTGCATTTGTACTATTATGCACTTGTTGATTATATAATTATTCTGAATTTATTGGTCCTTTTATGGGAATACTCTTTCTTAGAGAGGATTACATAACTTGCTCATATATTAGCTTTTCAGCAAGCTAATTTTAAATCCAGTGCTATACCAAAAAAGTAATACTTAAAAAGGGACATGAAACATTTTTTTTCTTTTATGATTCAGAAAGAGCATGTGATTTTAAACAACTTTCCAATTTACTTATATTTAATTTGCTTTCTTCTCTTATTATGATTGGTGGCTGCTTATATATACCGATTGCCATTGGCTCACCCATATGTTCAGTTAAAAACCAGTAGTGCATTGCTGCTCCTTCAACAAATGATACCAAGAGAATGAAGCACATTTGATAATAGAAGTAAACTAGAAAATTGTATGTTCTACATTGTCATGTCCCTTTAACTATGGTCTAATATTGAATATTTATATTTTATCAGACCCACAAAACATTCCATCTTATACTTTTTAAAATAAATATTACAGCGGTTCACTATTTTGATTTTAAATATAACTGGATGGAGAAACATTGTTTTCTACCAAGTATATGAAAAATAAAAAAAAGTCAACTATTTCAGCATTGTACTCACTTGTTCCATACCCTTTGCCTTAAGTTTCACAGACTACTAATTGGAGGCTTAATGATTGAATTAATTGGTAAATATGTATCTCCATTACCATTAACTTAATGGAAGAAAAAACACAGTCATTTGCAAAAGATGACATTGGACTGCAGACTACTTCGTATTTTCTACTCCACAGACTTCGTCTCGATCAGGGTCGTCAACCTATCTGTCTATATTCTCCTTTTCATGAGGTGATCCGCAGTGAGTCACGTCTGAAAAACATTGTATGCAAAAGGCAAAGTATTAGTGTTGGGTTAATTACTGTATGACCTTGGCAATTAAATAAAAAATGAGGTTAAATAAGGACATTCCATCATATATTAATAATAAAAATAGCTTTATTTCTGTGTTGCTTTCTACCCACCTATTCAGACTTAAAGTAACATTATATTGTGTGGGATAACTACAGTAGTATGGTTACTATTTACCGTGCTATTGTTAATTCTCCTGTACCTGACGCTCCCTTTAAAGATGTTCTCTTATTTTAATGCATTTATTTGGTAAAGCTCTGTATATTTATACTGAGTTCCGCCATCTTGGTACGCACAAATTGCTGCATCCTGTAGCAGGAGCAGTGCACTTTCCCAGATTAGTGACCTTGTTGGCTTTCTAACAGTTGTACCTTGCACTTTGGATAAGCTTGCACAACAGAAAGCAGAAGAGTTACAGTTTTTCACTTTTTACACAGTTTAAATGTTACATATATATATATATATATATATACTAATATATGAATGTGCACAACTTCTGCCAGAGGGTGCAAGAATACTTACATTCCAAGACGGCAGCACTTGAAACAGTAACATACCTAAATATTTACCATTCATATCTCAACTTTCATATATGAAATTCAGAATAATAGAACCAATTTAAGTCTATCAACATTTCCCTGCAAAGCATTGCACACAGCTTTAAATGAGGATTTCAATCCACTTGCAGTTTTCCAGCATTGTTAAACCTCATTAAAGGGACACTGAACCCATTTTTTTTTCTTTCATGATTCCTTTGAGGCTGAGTTTTACCCGACTCAACATAAGCATGATGAATTAAAGATTTCAACCAAGATGCCAAAGAAATGGCAGAGGCCTTCTGACCTTTCCTAGAACCGGAAAAGATAACAAATAGACTAGAAGTCTTTCGGAAATTCTTAGTAGCTTCAACATAATATTTCAAAGCTCTAACTACATCCAAAGAATGCAATGATTTCTCCTTAGAATTCTTAGGATTAGGACATAATGAAGGAACCACAATTTCTCTACTAATGTTGTTGGAATTCACAACCTTAGGTAAAAATTCAAAAGAAGTTCGCAACACCGCCTTATCCTGGTGAAAAATCAGAAAAGGAGACTCACAAGAAAGAGCAGATAATTCAGAAACTCTTCTGGCAGAAGAGATGGCCAAAAGGAACAAAACTTTCCAAGAAAGTAATTTAATGTCCAATGAATGCATAGGTTCAAACGGAGGATCTTGAAGAGCCCCCAGAACCAAATTCAAACTCCAAGGAGGAGAAATTGACTTAATAACAGGTTTTATACGAACCAAAGCTTGTACAAAACAATGAATATCAGGAAGATTAGCAATCTTTCTGTGAAAAAGAACAGAAAGAGCAGAGATTTGACCTTTCAAGGAACTTGCAGACAAACCTTTATCCAAACCATCCTGAAGAAACTGTAAAATTCTCGGAATTCTAAAAGAATGCCAGGAAAAATGATAAGAAAGACACCAAGAAATATAAGTCTTCCAGACTCTATAATATTTCTCCCTAGATACAGATTTACGAGCCTGTAACATAGTATTGATCACAGAGTCAGAGAAACCTCTTTGACTAAGAATCAAGCGTTCAATCTCCATACCTTTAAATGTAAGGATTTGAGATCCTGATGGAAAAAAGGACCTTGCGACAGAAGGTCTGGTCTTAACGGAAGAGACCACTGTTGGCAAGAAGCCATCCGGACAAGATCCGCATACCAAAACCTGTGAGGCCATGCTGGAGCTACCAGCAGAACAAACGAGCATTCCTTCAGAATCTTGGAGATCACTCTTGGAAGAAGAACTAGAGGCGGAAAGATATAGGCAGGATGATACTTCCAAGGAAGTGACAATGCATCCACTGCTTCCGCTTGAGGATCCCTGGATCTGGACAGATACCTGGGAAGTTTCTTGTCTAGATGAGAGGCCATCAGATCTATTTCTGGAAGTCCCCACATTTGAACAAACTGAAGAAATACCTCTGGGTGAAGAGACCATTCGCCCGGATGCAACGTTTGGTGACTGAGATAATCCGCTTCCCAATTGTCTATACCTGGGATATAAACCGCAGAAACTAGACAGGAGCTGGATTCCGCCCAAACCAGAATTCGAGATACTTCTTTCATAGCTAGAGGACTGTGAGTCCCTCCTTGATGATTGATGTATGCCACAGTTGTGACATTGTCTGTCTGAAAACAAATGAACGATTCTCTCTTTAGAAGAGGCCAAGACTGAAGAGCTCTGAAAATTGCACGGAGTTCCAAAATATTGATCGGTAATCTCACCTCCTGAGATTCCCAAACCCCTTGTGCCATCAGAGACCCCCACACAGCTCCCCAACCTGTAAGACTTGCATCTGTTGAAATTACAGTCCAGGTCGGAAGGACAAAAGAAGCCCCCTGAACTAAACGATGGTGATCTGTCCACCACGTCAGAGAGTGTCGTACAATCGGTTTTAAAGATATTAATTGAGATATCTTTGTGTAATCCCTGCACCATTGGTTCAGCATACAGAGCTGAAGAGGTCGCATGTGAAAACGAGCAAAGGGGATCGCGTCCGATGCAGCAGTCATAAGACCTAGAATTTCCATGCATAAGGCTACCGAAGTGAATGATTGTGACTGAAGGTTTCGACAAGCTGATATCAATTTTAGACGTCTCTCGTCTGTCAAAGATAGAGTCATGGACACTGAATCTATCTGGAAACCCAAAAAGGTTACCCTTGTCTGAGGAATCAATGAACTTTTTAGTGAATTGATCCTCCAACCATGATCTTGAAGAAACAACACAAGTCGATTCGAATGAGATTCTGCTAAATGTGAAGACTGAGCAAGTACCAAGATATCGTCCAAATAAGGAAATACCACAATACCCTGTTCTCTGATTACAGACAGAAGGGCACCGAGCACCTTTGAAAAAAATCTTGGAGCTGTTGCTAGGCCAAACGGCAGAGCCACAAACTGGTAATGCTTGTCTAGGAAAGAGAATCTCAGAAACTGATAGTGATCTGGATGAATCGGAATATGCAGATATGCATCCTGTAAATCTATTGTAGACATATAATGCCCTTGCTGAACAAAAGGCAGGATAGTCCTTACAGTTACCATTTTGAATGTTGGTATCCTTACATAACGATTCAATATTTTTAGATCCAGAACTGGTCTGAAGGAATTCTCCTTCTTTGGTACAATGAAGAGATTTGAATAAAACCCCAGCCCCTGTTCCAGAACTGGAACTGGCATAATTACTCCAGCCAACTCTAGATCTGAAACACATTTCAGAAATGCTTGAGCCTTCGCTGGATTTACTGGGACACGGGAAAGAAAAAATCTCTTTGCAGGAGGTCTTATCTTGAAGCCAATTCTGTACCCTTCTGAAACAATGTTCTGAATCCAAAGATTGTGAACGGAATTGATCCAAATTTCTTTGAAAAAACGTAATCTGCCCCCTACCAGCTGAGCTGGAATGAGGGCCGCACCTTCATGTGGACTTAGGAGCTGGCTTTGATTTTCTAAAAGGCTTGGATTTATTCCAGACTGGAGATGGTTTCCAAACTGATACCGCTCCTGAGGATGAAGGATCAGGCTTTTGTTCCTTGTTGTGACGAAAGGAACGAAAACGATTATTAGACCTGAATTTACCTTTAGATTTTTTATCCTGTGGTAAAAAAGTTCCTTTCCCTCCAGTAACAGTTGAGATAATAGAATCCAACTGAGAACCAAATAATTTATTACCCTGGAAAGAAAGGGAAAGCAGAGTAGACTTAGAAGACATATCAGCATTCCAAGTTTTAAGCCATAAAGCTCTTCTAGCTAAAATAGCTAGAGACATATACCTGACATCAAATCTAATGATATCAAAGATGGCATCACAAATAAAATTATTAGCATGTTGAAGAAGAAGAATAATGCTATGAGAATTATGATCTGTTACTTTTTGCGCTAAAGCTTCCAACCAAAAAGTTGAAGCTGCAGCAACATCCGCCAAAGATATAGCAGGTCTAAGAAGATTACCTGAACACAAATACGCTTTTCTTAGAAAGGATTCAATTTTCCTATCTAAAGGATCCTTAAAGGAAGTACCATCTGCTGTAGGAATAGTAGTACGCTTAGCAAGAGTAGAGACAGCCCCATCAACCTTAGGGATTTTGTCCCAAAACTCTAATCTGTCAGATGGCACAGGATATAATTGCTTAAAACGTTTAGAAGGAGTAAATGAATTACCCAAATTATTCCATTCCCTGGAAATTACTTCAGAAATAGCACCAGGAACAGGAAAAACTTCTGGAATAACTACAGGAGATTTAAAAACCTTATCTAAACATTTAGATTTAGTATCAATAGGACCAGAATCCTCAATTTCTAATGCAATTAGGACTTCTTTAAGTAAAGAACGAATAAATTCCATTTTAAATAAATATGAAGATTTATCAGCATCAACCTCTGAGACAGAATCCTCTGAACCAGAAGAACCATTATCAGAATCAGAATGATGATGTTCATTTAAAAATTCATCTGAACAATGAGAAGTTTTAAAAGACTTTTTACGTTTACTAGAAGGAGGAATAACAGACATAGCCTTCTTAATGGATTTAGAAACAAAATCTCTTATCAGGAACACTCTGAGTATTAGATGTTGATGGAACAGCAACAGGTAATGGAACTTTACTAAAGGAAATATCTGCATTAACAAGTTTGTCATGACATTCAATACAAACAACAGCTGGAGGAACAACTACCAAAAGTTTACAGCAGATACACTTAGCTTTGGTAGCTCCAGCACCAGGCAGCAATTTTCCAGAAGTATCTTCTGACTCAGTTTCAACGTGGGACATCTTGCAATATGTAATAGAAAAAACAACATATAAAGCAAAATTGATCAAATTCCTTAAATGACAGTTTCAGGAATGGGAAAAAATGCCAGTGAACAAGCTTCTAGCAACCAGAAGCAATAAATAATGAGACTTAAATAATGTGGAGACAAAAGTGACGCCCATACATTATTTGGCGCCTAAATGCTTTTGGCGCCAAAAATGACGCCACATCCGGAACGCCAACACTTTTGTCGCAAAAGAACGTCAAAAATGACGCAACTTCCGGCGACACGTATGACGTCGGAAACAGAAAAATTTTTTGCGCCAAAAAAGTCTGCGCCAAGAATGATGCAATAAAATGAAGCATTTTCAGCCCCCGCGAGCCTATCAGCCCACAGGGAAAAGTCAAATTTTAAGGTAAGAAAAAAATTGATTGATTCAAATGCATTATCCCAAATATGAAACTGACTGTCTGAAATAGTCAAGGCAAATAAATGTTTGAATACATATATTTAGAACTTTATAAAAAAAGTGCCCAACCATAGCTTAGAGTGTCACAGAAAATAAGACTTACTTACCCCAGGACACTCATCTACATGATGTAGAAAGCCAAACCAGTACTGAAACGAAAATCAGCAGAGGTAATGGTATATATATAAGAGTATTTCGTCGATCGGAAAAGGGAGGTAAGAGATGAATCTCTACGACCGATAACAGAGAACCTATGAAATAGACCCCGTAGAAGGAGATCATTGAATTCAAATAGGCAATACTCTCCTCACATCCCTCTGACAATCACTGCACGCTGAGAGGAAAACCGGGCTCCAACCTGCTGCGGAGCGCATATCAACGTAGAATCTAGCACAAACTTACTTCACCACCTCCATAGGAGGCAAAGTTTGTAAAACTGATTAGTGGGTGTGGTGAGGGGTGTATTTGTAGGCATTTTGAGGTTTGGGAAATTTTGCCCCTCCTGGTAGGAATGTATATCCCATACGTCACAAGCTCATGGACTCTTGCTAATTACATGAAAGAAAAATAACCTGAGGTTACTTATGATGCTTCTACATGGAAATTTGATTGACTGAAATAGAGGCAACTGCGTATTACAGCAAGTTTAATCTGAAACTCAACTTTCAAAAAACATATTTGCTAAACATCTTAGGGGCTCTTATTTCAGAACAGACTTATTTTTGATTTATAAAAATTAGAGTTTATTGTCTTATTAAGTAATCACTTAAATAAAACCATTCTAGAATCTTTGCTGAAAGACAGTCGGTAGCTGAATTAGTTTAAGAAGCAAAATGGCCCCTACAAGTGGAGCACAGGGTGTACAAACAAATTTGTGGGCCCACGCTACAAATAGTGCACAATCTGGTATAACAAGAGAGAAGTAGTGCACCCTATACTTACACATATACATGAACAAATACACACGCATATCTATACACCCAGTCCACAACATTGTCATGTACCATATCACTTTAAAACAATGTTAAAACCACTTTGTATGTTAAAAATATAAATAGTTCATATAGAGTGTAATATATATATATATATATATATATATATATATATATATATATATATATATATATATAAATATATATATATATACATACACACATACCTATTACTGTTTTAGTGTTAGCATTTTACTCTGCACATGTATGTGAAGCATAGCTAGATATTCTCTGTGCACCAGCATTTGAAATAATGCAACTGTTCAGAGAGCCAGTGGGGCTTGTATCATGTCAGAAATTATGCAAATTTAGAAATTATTAGATAATACAAGCACCTTAGACTATCTGAGCAAGTGCTGTTTTAAAATGCTGGTGCACAGAGCATACTTAAAGGGACACTATACCCAAACATTTTCTTTCATGATTAAGGTAGAGAATATCATTTTAAACAACATTCCAATTTACTTCTATTACCTAATTTGCTTTATTCTTTAGATATACTTTAGTCAAGAAATAGCAATGCACACAGTGAACCAATCACAGGAGGCATCTATGTGCAGCTACCAATCAGCAGCTACTAAGCATATCTAGATATGATTTTCAGCAAAGAATATCAAGAGAATGAAGCAAAACAGATAATAGAAGTAAATTAGAAAGTTGTTTATAATTGTATGCTCTTTCTAAATCATGAAAGAAAAAATGTGGGTTTCATGTCCCTTTAAGTACACTCTTGAGACAGCTATAGCTTTTACTAGAAGCATTTTTTTTAATGTATATTGCAAACATGCTTCTACTCAAAAAAAGAAATTTTGTCTGGAATGTCCCTTAACTAAGTTCTGTGGAAATTAAAGTGTGTTATCCCAAAACAATAAAGTGATTTCAAATAAACAGTTAAAATAGCCAACCAAGACAGCAGGCCTTGAATCAGGTACCACATCTCTAGTGATTTGAATGGCTACTGTGACTGTGTAGCCAAGTCAGTTTTCTCCTTGCCTGACCTTCCTCACAATTCCTGATCAGTGTGAAAAACATATCAGGTGAATCAGAAAACAAATATTTTACGGTAAAGAGTGCACAAGCCATGTGTCTGGTTTGATGGCTGGTGTGAATAATGATGCACAAAGATGGTTCCCAAGTTATGTCTTTGTTTAGGGTTTACTGCAAGCTTATAATGCTAAAAAAGTATGAGGCTGTTCTGAGATCTGATGTGTGAACATATCTGCAAAAAGGGGGAGCAGGGGGCATCATTATGATTTGTACTCATAATGGTGAAACAATATTGCAGGGAGCATGAGTCTGAGGTGCACACATAACTGTTAAAAAGTGGCATTGACTTAACTTGTATGTGTTAATAATGGCATAACGGAGATGAAGTTGGCATGGTCTGAGGTCTGATGATTGTTCATAATTAGCAAAGTGCATGGATCTACTCTAAATCTGTTGTGTGCCCATACCTGGCATAAAAAGTTCAAGATGGCATAGATAAGGTTTATGGTCTAATATGTGCCCATAATTCACAAAATGGAGGCATAATCTGGTCTAATACATGCTCAACTCCCAAAAAGAAGGTGGAAAGGCCATGTCTACAGTTAACGTGTGAATAGTTAATAAAGGAAATGCGAGTGCTGTGGATCCAGTTGTGGTTGTGAGATGTGCCCTTATCGAGCATGGTCACAAGAGTCCAAAATGGTTATGTAGAGGTCATAGGTAAAAACTGAATGCAGTGGCATTGCATTTAGTCTTGATTTTGTATATATGAAGCTTTATGTGTTATCATAACTGACATAAGAGATGGTGCAAAAAGCATGGTACTCATGTAAACACAGAACTAGTAAAATGACTCTACTCTAGGCATGGGGATGTTTGTTTTTATTTGATGCTCATATTAGCAAAAAAGATGGTACTGTGTCATAGCCTTGGTTTGAGGTCTACTGTGTGCTAGCAAATAGCAAAGGTTAGTGCAGGGGCATGGGCTTTATTTGGGGTCTGAAAAAGAAGGTGCAAAGTGCAAATATTTAATCTGTAACCTGACCTGCGCCCATATAGGCAAAGAGGCAATACTGAGTCATAGCCTTTTTTTTAACCTAGGTCTGAGTTATTACATTAACTCATAACTGTAAAAGGTGGTAGGGGCACTAGGGAGACATATGCTTATTTTGGAATACAAAGTGTGTCAAAAACTGTTAAAAAGGTGGAGCAAAGGGGCATGGGTGTTGAGTTTGATGTATCCTCATAACTACCAAAAAGGTATTTCAGGATGCATGGGTCTGGTCTGGGGACTAAAGTGTGCTCATAAAAAGGTCATATAGTATGGGATCTGATATGGGCATAATTGGCAAACAATGGCATGCAGGATCTATGGCTCCTTAATTCTTAAGTATTTATATGTGCAAACAATTGACAAAAGAGGGGGTACAACAAAGTACGAGAAGGGGCTATACAAAAGGCAGGAAATTGGTCTATGATCATCATGGCAGTAAAGGGATGCAATGGACATGGATCTGGCACCTGATGCCAGAAACAGCAGTTATGAAGCCTTATGAAGTCTAAAGACCGCTGCTCCATAACCCTGTCCGCCTGCTCTGATGAGGCGGACAGGAATCGCCGCAATTCAACCCGATCGAATACGATCGGGTTGATTGACACCTCCCTGCCGGTGGGGGTCAGCAGGGGGCGGCATTGCACCAGCAGCTCTTGTGAATGCTCTCCGCATTCAGCGAGGTTTTGCAGATTTGATCCGCACTGTCAGATCAGGTCCGCAAGACCTTTCATAATTCAGCCTCTAGGTGTGAAGTAATAAGGGTAGGAGGGATCTAAAATCAGAGCCTATTTAAACAAATGCATACACCTCATTTGAAACAGGAGAATCTCCTCTTTACAATAAAGAAAAACATGGCTGATGTAAAAAAACAACAACAAAAAAACGCCAAGTTCTTAGTCTATTAGGCAGTAAATTCAGACAAATAGGAGGATGCTAAAACTGTGTCTAATTTCTATCAAAAAATACATCCTTTATTTAAGAATGATTCCTCCCTTGAGATATTGCATGAACAATGAAAAACAGTGAATACTTAATTCATTTTGCATAAAAAAAAGGCAATATGATATAATAAGATGTCTTAAATGTTTAACAACACTAGCCATTATGGCCCAAATAGTGCTTCTAGAAATTCCATTGCTGATTCCTAAGTATATGAAATGCATGACTGAAAATGGAACCCTTTATACGGGGATTCCAACATACTTATGCTAAGTCCCTCCAGGAAAAAATACTGCTTTAAGTGGTCCAGTTGTTCATTGAAACATCTTGGAGTTTTTATCTCCAATGACATTTCTAGAGTGATTCAGGAAAATTACCTCCCACTTCTAGATGAACTAACAAAACTTAACAATAAATGGAACTTTACATCTATATTATGGTTAAGCAGAATAGCCGCACTCAATATGAGCTCTCTCCCTAAACTTACATATCTTTGTAGATGTCTCTTATTCACTTACCAAGACACCTGCTTCTTCAATTTCAGAGTGGTATGACTAAATATCGGCTAGATTTAGAGTTCTGCGTTAGCCGTCAAAAGCAGCGTTAAGGGGTCCTAACGCTGGTTTTGGCCGGCCGCTGGTATTTAGAGTCAGGCAGGAAAGGGTCTAACGCTCACTTTCAAGCCGCGACTTTTCCATATCGCAGATCCCCTTACACCAATTGCGTATACTATCTTTTCAATGAGATCTGCCTAACGCTGGTATTTAGAGTCTTGGCTGAAGTGAGCGGTAGAGCCTCTACCGACAAGACTCCAGCCGCATAAAAAAGTCAGTAGTTAAGAGCTTTATGGGCTAACGCCGGTTTATAAATCTCTTAACTACTGTGCTATAAAGTACACTAACACCCATAAACTTCCTATGTACCCCTAAACCGAGGCCCCCCCACATTGCTGCCACTATAATAAATATCTTTAACCCCTAATCTGCCGACCGCACACCGCCGCCACCTACATTATCCCTATGAACCCCTAAT
The DNA here is from genome assembly GCF_027579735.1 of Bombina bombina. Classification (NCBI taxonomy): domain Eukaryota; kingdom Metazoa; phylum Chordata; class Amphibia; order Anura; family Bombinatoridae; genus Bombina; species Bombina bombina. The sequence continues at coordinate 237,732,952 of NC_069506.1, forward strand.
CTGCTGCCCCTAACATCGCCGACACCTACATAATATTTATTAACCCCTAATCTGCCCCCCCCCCCAACGTCGCTGCTACCTTACCTACACTTATTAACCCCTAATCTGCCAACCGGACCTCGCTGCTACTCTAATAAATGTATTAACCCCTAAAGCTAAGTCTAACCCTAACCCTAACGCCCCCTAAATTAAATATAATTTTAATCTAACGAAATAAATTACATATTATTAACTAAAGTATTCCAATTTAAAGAAAAATACTTACCTGTAAAATAAATCCTAATATAGCTACAATATAACGAATTATTATATTGTAGCTATTTTAGGATTTATATGTATTTTACAGGCAACTTTGTATTTATTTAAACTAGGTACAATAGCTATTAAATAGTTATTTACTATTTAATAGCTACCTAGTTAAAATAATTACAAAATTACCTGTAAAATAAATCCTAACCTAAGTTACAATTAAACCCAACACTACACTATCAATAAATACATTAAATCAATTAACTACAAGTACCTACAATTACCTACAATTAAATAAACTAAACTAAACTAAATTACAAAAAAAAACAAACACTAAATTACAAAAAATAAAAAAAGATTACAAGAATTTTAAGCTAATTACACCTACTCTAAGTCCCCTAATAAAATAACAAAGCCCCCAAAATAAAAAAAAATTCCCTACCCTATCTAAATTAAAAAAGTTAACAGCTCTATTACCAGCCCTTAAAAGGGCTTTTTGCGGGGCATGCCCCAAAGAAATCAGCTCTTTTGCCTGTAAAAAAAAACCACAATACCACCCCCAACATTACAATCCACCACCCACATACCCGTACCCTAACCCAAACCCCCCTTAAATAAACCTAACACTACCCCCCTGAAGATGTCCCTACCTTGAGTCGTCTTCACCCAGCCGGGCACCGATGGACCAAAAGAGGACATCTGGAGCGGCAGAAGTCTTCATCCTATCCGGGCAGAAGAGGACATCCGGACCGGTAGACATCTTCATCCAAACGGCATCTTCTATCTTCATCCATCCGGAGCGGAGCCATCTTCTTCCAGCCGACGCGGATCCATCCTTCTTCCACAACGCCTACTCGCCGAATGAAGGTTCCTTTAAATGACGTCATCCAAGATGGCGTCCCTCGAATTCAGATTGGCTGATAGGATTCTATCAGTCAAATCGGAATTAGATTGGCTGATAGGATTCTATCAGTCAAATCAGCCAATCAGATTCAAGTTCAATCGGATTGGCTGATCCAATCAGCCAATCAGATTGAGCTCGCATTATATTGCCTGATCGGAACAGCCAATAGAATGCAAGCTCAATCTGATTGGCTGATTGGATCAGCCAATCCGATTGAACTTGAATCTGATTGGCTGATTCAATCAGCCAATCAGATTTTTCCTACCTTAATTACGATTGGCTGATAGAATCCTATCAGCCAATCGGAATTTGAGGGACGCCATCTTGGATGATGTAATTTAAAGGAACCTTCATTCGGCGAGTAGGCATCGTGGAAGAAGGATGGATCCGTGTCGGCTGGAAGAAGATGGCTCCGCTCCGGATGGATGAAGATAGAAGATGCCGCTTGGATGAAGATGTCTACCGGTCCGGATGTCCTCTTCTGCCCGGATAGGATGAAGACTTCTGCCGCTCCAGATGTCCTCTTTTGGTCCATCGGTGCCCGGCTGCGTGAAGACGACTCAAGGTAGGGAGATCTTCAGGGGGGAAGTGTTAGGTTTATTTAAGGGGGGTTTGGGTTAGAGTAGGGGTATGTGGGTGGTGGATTGTAATGTTGGGGGGTGGTATTGTGTTTTTTTTACAGGCAAAAAAGAGCTGATTTCTTTGGGGCATGCCCCGCAAAAAGCCCTTTTAAGGGCTGGTAATAGAGCTGTTAACTTTTTTAATTTAGATTAGGGTAGGGAAATTTTTTTATTTTGGGGGGCTTTGTTATTTTATTAGGGGGCTTAGAGTAGGTGTAATTAGCTTAAAATTCTTGTAATCTTTTTTTATTTTTTGTAATTTAGTGGGGGGTTTTTTGTAATTTAGTTTAGTTTATTTAATTGTAGGTAATTGTAGGTACTTGTAGTTAATTGATTTAATTTATTTATTGATAGTGTAGTGTTAGGTTTAATTGTAACTTAGGTTAGGATTTATTTTACAGGTAATTTTGCAATTATTTTAACTAGGTAGCTATTAAATAGTAAAGAACAAGTTAATAGCTATTGTACCTAGTTTAAATAAATACAAAGTTGCCTGTAAAATAAATATAAATCCTAAAATAGCTACAATATAATAATTCGTTATATTGTAGCTATATTAGGCTTTATTTTACAGGTAAGTATTTAGCTTTAAATAGGAATACTTTAGTTAATAATATTTAATTTATTTTGTTAAATTAAAATTATATTTAACTTAGGGGGGTGTTAGGGTTAGACTTAGCTTTAGGGGTTAATACATTTATTAGAGTAGCGGCGAGGTACGGTCGGCAGATTAGGGGTTAATACTTGAAGTTAGGTGGCGGCAATGTTAGGGAGGGCAGATTAGGGGTTAATACTATTTATTATAGGGTTTGCGAGGTGGGAGTGCGGGGGTTTAGGGGTTAATAACTTTATTAGAGTAGCAGCGAGGTCCGGTCGGCAGATTTGGGGTTAATAAGTGTAGGTAAGGTAGCGGCGACGTTGGGGGGGCAGATTAGGGGTTAATAAATATAATATAGGGGTCGGCGATGTTAGGGGCAGCAGATTAGGGGTACATAGGTATAATGTAGGTTGTGGCGGTGTACGGAGCGGCAGATTAGGGGTTAATAATATAATGCAGGTGTCAGCGATAGCAGGCGCGGCAGATTAGGGGTTAATAAGTGTAAGTTTAGGGGTGTTTAGACTCAGGGTTCATGTTAGGGTGTTAGGTGCAGACTTAGAAAGTGTTTACCCATAGGAAACAATGGGGCTGCGTTGGGAGCTGAACGCTGCTTTTTTGCAGGTGTTAGGTTTATTTTCATCCCAAACTGCCCCATTGTTTCCTATGGGGGAATCGTGCACAAGCACGTTTTAGCTGCTTACCGCTACCATAAGCAACGCTGGTATTGAGGGTTGAAGTGGCGGTACATTAGGCTCAACGCACCCTTTTTGGAGCCTAACGCAGCCCCTCAGACAACTCTAAATACCAGCGTTGTCTTAAGGGTGCGTTGGGGAAAAAAAGCGGTGTTAGCTACGCGGGTCTTTACTGACAAAACTCTAAATCTAGCCGTATATTTGTCAAGGGCGGGGTACAAGAATTGCACACAGAACCTTAGAATACTCACACTTACATGGAAGAGTTGCCTCTCTGTCGGTCATTAGGTACTATGAGGTGGCCATGCTCATACATATTTCTCAGTGGGTGTAACTCAAAGGACATGCAGATGGATGAATATTGAACAAGCTTCCCTACTTTATAGCCTAGTAGATCTGGTTTGGGTCCCCCCTCATTGTTGTAGAAACTTCTATAATATAAGAATGTCTAGGCATGTGGGACAGAATCCGACACTACTCTGAAATAGCACCTCACTCTTTCCCTATTCATTCTGTTAAGGGCCTACTTACAGGCTTAGGTGAATTTCATCCTAATGTGTGGTCTTGAATAGGGGTCTCTACAGTTTCAGATCTAGTCTCCCAGGGCCAGTATCTATCGCATGATAGACTATGGGGCCGAATTATCAAGCTCCTGTTTCCGCTCGAGCCTTCGGGCTTGCTGGAAACAGTAGTTATGAAGCAGCGGTTATGAAGCCCTCCATTGTACAACTTTATATGAAAAATACTATAAAAGCACACTGGTATTTTACTCTTAAATTATTTAAAATGAATAATACAATATCATATTTGTGTTGGAGGGGATGTGAAGTGGTGGGGGACTCCTTACATATTTGGTGGACCTGCCCCAAACTTATGGGACATAGTTTCTCTACTTTGTCCAAACTACATATCAAACTTCCTAAATCTACTGCATCTAGGTATTCAATTTCTTTCTAAACATCAAAGTTATTTCTGCATATATTTGACTATTGCCTCCAATTTAGAGATAATGGATTATACATATTGAAGGGAAAGATGTTTTTTACACTGTTAACAATGTAACTCTGTTTGAGCTAATCTGGGTTGATTGGATATCTGTATATCAAGCTACTTTGACCCCCCCTTAATTAGTTAAGTATTTGTATTTGCACATTTACCCATACTTAGACTGTCGGTTTTCCTCTTTAAGCCTTTTACATTATTAGTAAAATATTGTCCTTATGTTATTTCAAGAGTTGGTCCATTTTTCCAATCACAGTTCTACAGTTATTTTATGGACGTTTTACAATAACATATTCTGATTGTTACGTAAGTGTAGCTTTGAAATGCAAAAGTTCTGAAACTTTCATGACTATACTTCACGGTGTTAGTTTAACTTCAAGGGTTGACCTGCGTGTCTTTAAATCACTGTTGTGATTTTCTGATTGTAATTGTAAAACTTTTTTCTTAATCCAAATAAAATGTTTAAAAAAAAAACACCCACCATATACTGTGTCTAAGCAACAATAAGCATGTCAAATGATCAGTACATCTTAAAGTACAATAAAGTGTGAAAATGCATGACTGATATACTTTAGTTATAAAACAATAGTAATTTAATAATAGACGGCTAGATTACGAGTTTTGCGTTGAGTGAAAAAGCAGCGTTATGGGTTGCGCAATTTGCGCAAAGTCATTTTTCAATGGGACTTCCATAGTGCCAATATTAAAAGCTTTCTGGGAGGCCAAAAAGTGAGCGGTACAGCCTATACCGCAAGATTCGTAACGCAATCTAAAGTCAGTAGTTATGAGTTTTACGCTACAAAACTGTAGCATAAAACTCATAACTAAATAGTTAAAAAGTGCACTAACACCCATAAACTACCTATTAACCCCTAAACCGAGGCCCTCCCGCATCGCAAACACTAAAATTAAATTATTAACCCCGCTCCCGACATCGCAGCCACTATAATAAACATATTAACCCCTAAACCGCAGCACTCCTGCATCGCAAACACTAGTTAAATATTATTAACGCCTAATCTGCCACCCCTAACATCGCCACCACCTACCTACATTTATTAACCCCTAACCTGCCACTCCGGACATCGCCGCCACTATAATAAACATATTAACCCCTAAACCTAACCCTAAATCTAACCCTAACACCCCCTAACTTTAACATAATTAAAATAAATCTAAATAAAACCTACTATTTATAACTAAATAATTCCTATTTAAAACTAAATACTTACCTGTAAAATAAACCCTAAGCTAGCTACAATATAACTAATAGTTACAGTGTAGCTAGCTTAGGTTTTATTTTTATTTCACAGGCAAGTTTGTATTTATTTTAACTAGGTAGAAAAGTTACTAAATAGTTATTAACTATTTACTAACTACCTAGCTAAAATAAATACAAATTTAACTGTGAAATAAAACCTAACCTGTCTTACACAAACACCTAACCTTACACTACAATTAAATAAATTACATTAATTAAATACAATTACCTAAATTAAATACAATCACCTAAATTACAAAAAAAAAAACACAAAATAAAAAAAGAAATTATCAGATATTTAAACTAATTACACCTAATCTATATATCAAAATAAAAAAGCCCCCCCAAAATAAAAAAAACCTAGCCTAAACTAAACTACCGATAGCCCTTAAAAGGGCCTTTTGCGGGGCATTGCCCCAAAGAAGTCAGCTCTTTTTCCTGTAAAAAAACAACAACCCCCCAACAGTAAAACCCACCACCCACACAACCAACACCCCAAATAAAATCCTAACTAAAAAAACCTAAGCTCCCCATTGCCCTGAAAAGGGCATTTGGATGGGCACTGCCCTTAAAAGGGCATTTAGCTCTTTTTAAAGTGCCCAAACCCAAACCCTAACCTAAAAATAAAACCCACCCAATAAACCCTTAAAAAACCTAAGGGCTATTTGTTATTTAGTATAGGGTTTTATTTTATAAGGGGGATTAGATTAGGTGTAATTAGTTTAAAATTCTTGTAATTATTTTATTATTTTCTGTAATTTAGTGGGGGTTTTTGTACTTTAGTTAATTTTATTTAATTGTAATTTATTTATTTTAATTTAGGTAATTAATTTCATTATAATTTAGTGTTAGGTGTAATTGTAACTTAGGTTAGGTTTTATTTTACAGGTACTTTTGTATTTATTTTAACTAGGTAGTTATTAAATAGTTAAATATAGTTAATAGTTAAATAAATACAAAGTTGCCTGTAAAATAAAAATAAACCCTAAGCTAGCTACAATGTAACTATTAGTTATATTGTAGCTAGCTTAGGGTTTATTTTATAGGTAAGTATTTAGTTTTAAATAGGAATAATTTAGTTAATTATAGTAATATTTATTTAGATTTAAATTATATTTAAGTTAGTGGGTGTTAGGTTTAGGGTTAGACTTAGGTTTAGGGGTTAATATGTTTTTTATAGTAGCGGCGGTGTAGGGGTGGCAGATTAGGGGTTAATAAATATAATGTAGGTGGCGGTGGGCTCCGGGAGCGGCGGTTTAGAAGTTAAACAATTTATTTAGTTGCAGCAGGGTCCGGGAGCGGCAGGATAGGGGTTAATAACTTTATGTAGGTGGCGGCGGTATAGGGGGCGGCAGATTAGGGGTTAATAAGTATAATGTAGGTGGCGGTGGGCTCCGGGAGCGGCGGTTTAGGGGTAAATACATTTATTAGAGTTGCGCCGGGGTCTGTGAGTGGCGGTTTAGGGGTTAATAACTTTATTTAGTTGCGATGGGCTCCGGGAGCGGCGGTATAGGGGGGTAAACAGTACAGTATAGTGTGGGTGTTTAGTGACAGGGTAGCAAGAAAGCTGTGAAAAAGCCGAAGAGCAGCAAGATCGATGACTGTTAGTTATCAACAGTCCGCTGCTCATCGCCCCGTACTTGGTGCGCAGCTTTTTGACAGCTTTTTTGATAATTTTGGAGAACGTATTCAGGTCCGCGGCAGCGATGTTAGGCAAACTTAGGCAAGCGTATTGGTGCCGTGGAATGCAAGAAAGTCGACGGCTTGATAAGTAGGGGCCATTGTGTGTATTTTGAGTGACTTTTCTTGCTTTCTTTTTAAAATACTCTAACCTAACTGAATCGCTGCCCTTTAAAATAGTTAATGGCGCATGAAAGACAGAATGTAACGTTCATGATTGTAGCAAACATTGTTCTACTGTGCACAAAGACACTTGCATGCTCCTTAGCCTATCTCAAGTAAGATCTCATGGAAAATAGCTACAGTTCAACAAAGGATACCAAGAGAAAGAAGTCATTATGATAATAAAAGTAAAATTTGAAAGTTATTAAAATTAAAAATTCTGTGCTGAATCATACAAACTGTGTGGTCTTTAAAGGGACATGACAAAAATGGCAGCTAATTTATTCAATATTAGTGTATAATTTGAGTGAATTACTTATTTTTTCACTTAAAAAGCTACATGAAAACCAAATTTTTTCTTTCATGAATTCAGATACAGTATACAAATTTAAACAAATGCAATTTACTTCTATTTCAAAATGTGCTTCATTCTCTTGGCATCCTTTGTTGAAGGAGCAACAATGCACTACTGGGAGCTAGCTGAACAAATCAGATTAGCCAATAACAAGAGGCATATATGTGCAGCCATCTAGTTCCCAGTAGTGCATTGCTTCTCCTGAGGTATTATTTTCAACAAAGGATACCAAAAGAACAAAGCAAATATGATAATGGAAATAAATGGAAAGTTGTTTAAAATTGCATGCTCTATTTGAATCATAAAAAAATTCATTTTGACTTTACTATCCCTTTAATACTTTCCATCCATAACATGTATCTGCTTAATTTTTTATAAACGGTTAATTTGTAATTAACAAATATCAATGCCCAAACACATCACTTCAATAACTAAAGGGCATTCTGATAATTCTGTTGTAGCTGAATATAGATTTCATAGTTTAAATGGACAGTTAAATCAAAAGCCAACTTTTGTGATTTAGATAGAGCATGCAAAAAAACTTTCCAATGTATTTTTATTATCAAATTTGCTTTATTCTCTTTGTATCATTTGTTAAAGAGTAGGCTTAGCAATGCACTACTGAAAGCCAACTGAACACATCAGTTGAGCCAATGGCAAGTGGCATATAATTGCAGCCATCAATAAACAGCTAGCTTCCTAGAAGTGCATTGCTGCTCCTGAGCTTACATATATTTACTCTTCAACAATGTATACCAAGAGAACAAAGACAATTTGATAATAGAAGATAAAAAACTGTTTTAATTTGCATGCTCTATCGGAATCATAAGGGTTTGCTTCTGACTTTACTGTAGATACCTTCTACATACCTCGGATTGAAATGTTAACACATACAAGGTATATATATATATATATATATATATATAAAAAGACGTATTATTATTATACATTTTCATATTCATTTGGCAGTTACCTTAATTTGAAAACCCTGTGAAACCAATGCAAGATACTTCACAATGCTCATCTAATGTATTGGGATAGACCCCGCTATTTCTAGAGCTATCTATTTATTTACAAGATGATTGGTGCCAGGTGCCATGACTAGAACAATCTAATGCCTAATTACATTTCCAATCACTGATTTTCCTGCTACTGCCTATATTTGTTTTGCGCCTTCATGTCATTGCTTGTGATTAGTAAGTGCTTCTGCCAGCCCATATTTGCACCCTCATTCTGTGTAACAGCTGTGGGGAAGGACTGGGAGTGGGGAGATATTTTCAGGGTTTTTTTGTGTGAATACCTTTCACCTCTTAAGGAAACACAGACCAACGTTAGACCTTGGGTGCTGCTCCCTTCCTTCCTCTCCATAAATTATAACTGCCTGGTTCTCCTGTTAGTGTGGAAGCAAGGCCCATCTCTCTGCCTCTTCCCTGATTTCTCATGCAAAGTTATCAGCTGAGGAACCACAGAGTATACTAAAGAGACAAGCAATACGTTTCTATTAAGGGTTGCTGATGTATGCACTTGATCTGAGGTTTAATGTTTGAACTCAAAGCAAGTATAAAAGGGCTGATTGGGCATTTATATATATATATATATATATATATATATATATATATATATATATATATATATATATATAAATATATATATATATATATATATATATATATATATATATATATATATATATACACACACACAGTATCTATACTATAATTGCGTTTGTAGTGTCCGTCGCCGTGGGCAGTTGCGCACGCATCCTCAATGGAATGTTGGCAGCGCAAGAACAAAAGAATTCACCCGGATCCAGGTGAATTCCGAAAATGGCAGGGTGGTGAAAGAATCCACCGAAGGTGGATGCAGCGAAGGCAAACGGAGCATTACAAAAGCAACAACTAATCGCCCACATTAAAGTATTTAAAAAAAAAATAATAACCGCCCGCATCAAGTATTAAAAATAAATAAAAATGCCTGCATCAAGTATTTAAAAAAATAAACACCGCCCGCACAAAATATAACAAAAATAAATATACACAAAGTATTAACCCCTAAACCGCAAAAACCTCTACATCAAAATAAACCTATTTTCCCTATTAACTCTTAAACGCAAAACCACCACATCAAATTAAACCTATTTACCCTATTAACCCCTAAACCGCAAAACTCCGACATTGCAATAAACCTTATTAACTGTTTAAACTGACAAAAACCGAAACGCAAATAACTATCTAAATAACTAAGTACCCTAACCTAACACCCCCTAACCTAATACCCCATTAAATAAACCAAAATTACCTAAACTAATACATTCTAAAGTTACAAAAAAAAAAAATAATAAGTTTACAAAAAATAAAAAAAGGAAATTTATGCTTACCTGATAAATTTATTTATTTTACGATATGACGAGTCCACGGATTTCATCCTTACTTATGGGATATCGCCTCCTGATCAGCAGGAGGAGGCAAAGAGCTCCACAGCAGAGCTGCATAAATAGCTCCTCCCTTCCCTCCCACTCCAGTAATTTGACCGAAGTTAGGAAAGAAAGGAAAAGCTAAGGAGCAGAGGTGACTGAAGTTTAACAAAAATAAACACCTGTCTCAAGAAAAATGACAGGGTGGGCCGTGGACTCGTCATATTGTAAAAGAAATAAATTTATCAGGTAAGCATAAATTTCCTTTTCTTTTACAAGATATGACGAGCCCACGGATTTCATCCTTACTTATGGGATACAATACAAGATAGGAACCTAAACAGAAGGCACCACTGCTTGAAGAACTTTTCTCCCAAAACAGCCTCAAATGAAGCAAAAGTATCAAATTTGTAAAATTTGGAAAAAGTGTGAAGAGACGACCAAGTTGCAGCCTTGCAAATCTGTTCAACAGAAGCATCATTTTTAAATGGCCATGAGGAAGCCACAGCCCTAGTGGAATGAGCCGTAATTCTTTCAGGAGACTGCTGTCCAGCAGTCTCATATGTCAAATGGATGATACTCTTCAGCCAAAAAGAAAGAGAGGTAGCCGTAGCTTTCTGGCCCCTACGTTTTCCACAAAAAACAACAAATAATGAAGATGATTGATGAAAATCTTTAGTCGCCTGCAAGTAAAACTTCAGAGCACGGACCACGTCCAAGTTATGTAACAGACGCTCGTTCTTAGAAGAAGGATTAGGACACAAGGAAGGAACAACAATTTCCTGATTAATATTCTTATTAGAAACAACCTTAGGAAGGAAACCAGGTTTGGTACGTAAGACCACCTTATCAGCATGGAAAATAAGATAAGGAGAATCACACTGTAAAGCAGAAAGCTCAGAAACTCTGCGAGCAGATGAAATAGCAACCAAAAATAAAACTTTCCAAGATAACAACTTAATATCTATGGAATGCATTGGTTCAAACGGAACCCCTTGAAGAACATTAAGAACTAGATTCAAACTCCAAGGAGGAGCAATAGGTCTAAACACAGGCCTGATTCTAGTCAGAGCCTGACAAAAAGATTGAACGTCTGGAACATCTGATAGACGTTTGTGTAGCAAAATAGACAAAGCAGAAATCTGTCCCTTTAAGGAACTTGCTGACAACTCTTTCTCCAAACCTTCTTGAAGGAAAGATAAAATCCTGGGAATCCTAACCCTACTCCATGAGTAGCCCTTGGATTCGCACCAATAAAGATATTTACGCCATATCTTATGGTAATTTTTTCTCGTAACAGGCTTACGTGCCTGAATCAAGGTATCAATGACCGGATCAGAGAACCCTTCGCTTAGATAAAATCAAGCGTTCAATCTCCAAGCAGTCAGCTGCAGAGAAACTAGATTCGGATGATGGAAGGGTCCCTCAATGAGAAGGTCCTACCTCAGTGGAAGCCTCCACGGCGGCAGAGAGGACATGTCCACCAGATCGGCATACCAAGTCCTGCGCGGCCAAGCAGGAGCAATTAGAATTACCAAAGTCCTCTCCTGTTTGATCCGTGCAATCACCCGTGGAAGGAGAGCTAACGGTGGAAACACATAAGCTAGGTTGAACGACCAAGGCACTGCCAAGGCATCTATCAGTTCGGCCTGAGGGTCCCTGGACCTGGATCCGTATCTCGGGAGCTTGGCATTCTGACAAGACGCCATCAGATCAATTCCGCTCTGCCCCACCTGAGAATCAGGGTGATAAAGACCTCCGGATGGAGTTCCCACTATCCCAGATGAAACGTCTGTCAGCTCAAAAAATCCGCCTCCCAGTTGTCCACTCCTGGGATGTAGATTGCTGACAGATAACAAGAGTGAGCCTCCGCCCACCAAATTATCTTGGATACTTCTATCATCGCTAAGGAACTCCTTGTTTCTCCCTGATGATTTATGTAAGCCACAGTCGTGATGTTGTCGGACTGAAAATGGATGAATTTGGCCGAAGCCAACTGAGGCCAAGCTTGAAGCGCATTGAATATTGCTCACAACTCCAGAATATTGATGGGAAGTAGAGACTCCGACCAAGTCCACACACCCTGAGTCTTCAGGGAATTCCACACTGCACCCCATCCTAGTGCACTGAGCCACTGATGGCCGAGGATTGGACTGAAGGGCTCGGCATATATTCAGAATCTTTAACTTTCTGACTTCCGTCAAGAAGATTTTCATGGATACAGAATCTATTAGAGTTCCCAGGAAAGGAACCCTTGTCTGTGGAATTAGTGAACTCTTTTCTAGATTCACCTTCCACCCATGAGTCCTTAGAAAGGACAGAACCATGTCGGTATGAGACCTTGTCAGTTGGTAAGACGATGCCTGGATTAGAATATCGTCCAAATAAGGCGCCACTGCAATGCCCCGCGGTCTGAGAACTATTAGCAAAGACCCTAGAACCTTTGTGAAGATCCTGGGTGCCGTGGCCAACCCGAAAGGAAGAGCCATGAACTGAAAATGTTTGTCCAGGAAGGCAAACCTTAGAAACTGGTGATGGTCTCTGTGGATAGGAATGTGAAGATATGCATCCTTTAAGTCCACGGTAGTCATATATTGACCCTCCTGGATCAATGGAAGAATTGTCTGAATCATCTCCATCTTGAAGGATGGGACTCTGAGAAACTTGTTTAGACTCTTGAGATCTAAAATGGGTCTGAACATTCCATCTTTTTTGGGAACCACGAAAAGATTTGCGTAAAACCCCTGCCCCTGTTCCTGTATTGGAATGGGACGAATTACTCCCATAGTGGAGAGGTCTTTCACACAACATAAGAATGCCTCTCTTTTTATCTGGTCTACAGACAATCAAAAGTGAAAGAAGAAACCTTCCCCTTAGGAGGGAATTTTTGAACTCCAGTTGATACCCCTGGGACACGATTTCTAGTATCCAGGGATCCTGAACATCTCTTATCCAAGCCTGGACAAAGAGAGAAAGTCTGCCCCTACTAGATCCGGTCCTGGATCGGGGGCCGCCCCTTATGCTGTCTTGGGGGCAGCAGCGGGCTTCTTGGGTTGTTTACCCTTGCTCCAAGTCTGGTTGGGTCTCCAGACGGACATGGTTTGTGCAAAATTCCCTTCCTGTTTAGCGGAAGAGGAAGAGGGGACTCCCTTGAAATTTCGAAAGGAACGAAAATTACTCTGTCTACCCCTCTGCTTAGATGTCTTATCCTGAGGTAGGAGATGACCCTTACCTCCCGTAATATCAGAAATGATCTCTTTCAAGTCAGGCCCGAATAGGGTCTTTCCCTTCAAAGGAATAGTCAACAGTTTGGATTTAGAGGACACATCCGCAGACCAAGATTTTAACCATTAGGCTCTGCGCGCTAGAATGGCAAATCCTGCATTCTTAGCCGCCAATTTTGCGATCTGAAAAGCGGCATCCGTAACAAAAGAATTAGCCAGCTTAAGGGCCTTAATTTTATCCATAATTTCCTCTAAAGAAGTCTCAGTCTTCAGAGACTCTTCTAAGGCGTCAAACCAAAATGCAGCCGCAGTTGTGACTGGCACAATGCAGGTCATCGGTTGTAAAAGAAACCCCTGATGAACAAAAAGCTTCTTTAGAAGACCCTCCAACTTTTTATCCATAGGGTCTTTGAAAGCACAACTGTCCTCAATAGGGATAGTTGTACGCTTAGCTAGGGTAGAGATAGCTCCTTCCACCTTAGGGATCATTTGCAAAGAGTCCAGAATGGTGTCAGGTATAGGGTACATCTTTTTAAAAATAGGGGAAGGAGAAAACGGGATACCCGGTCTTTCCCACTCCTTAGTAATAATTTCCGAAATTCTCTTAGGAACTGGAAAAACGTCAGAATAAGATGGGATTTCTAAATATTTATCCATCTTACACAATTTCTCTGGAGGGACCACAATAGAATCACAGTCATCCAGAGTCAACAAAACCTCTTGCAGTAACAGGCGGAGGTGTTCAAGCTTAAATTGAAAGGACATCACGTCCAAATCTGTATGGGGTAATGCACTACCTGAGTCAGACAGCTCCGCATCAGACAGTGCCTCCCTACCCCCCCTCAGAGCCCTGGGAGGGTACATCATTGCCAACTCAGAAGTCGTATTGCCCACCTGGGTCTCTTTTCTACTAGGTTTGCCCTGTAGCACAGGCAACTTAGATAAAACTTCTGTAAGAGTGGATGACATAACTGCAGCCATATCCTGCAGAGTAAACGAGGCAGACGCCGTTGAAGAACATGGTGTCCCCTGTGCGGGCGTTAAAGGCTGTGACGCTTGGGAAGAAATGTGCGGCCTACCCTGACTTTCATCAGTCTGAGGAGAATCATTAGATATATCTTTATTACAGAAAATGTGTTCTTTATACTGTAAAGCCCTTTCTATACATGAGGGACAAAGTGTAACCGGCGGTTCCACAATGGCATCTAAACACATCTGGCATGTGGTGTGTTTGAGATCATCCATGCTAACAAAAAGTGCAAGGCTACCTTGATCGTGTCTTTTTAACAATAAATAGAGAAATGTATGCCTAATAAACAACTTGTGAACTGTATCTTTAAGACAACAAATTGTCCCAGCTTTAGCTTAACGTTTGACTCGGTTCTGGGATATGCTGCAGCGCCCCAGAAAACAAAAAGGACTGCACTTACCTCCATGCTGAGGAACAGCATGTAACACTTACAGTATCACAAGGTCCACTCTTCCTCCTGAGGTCCTGTAAGGAATAAGGGTCTTAGTCAATATTCTATGACTGCACACAGAGAAGCAGCACAGGTATGGGAGGCGCAGTGAAACTAAAATCCACTAGTTCCCATAACCTGTCAGGCTATCTTCAGATGCTTCTCTGTAGAAAAATAGTACCATCGACACCATTTAAAATAAAAAACTCTTGATAGAAGAATTCAAACTAACACCTCACTTTACCTCACTCCTATCACTAACACAGGCAAAGAGAATGACTGGAGTGGGAGGGAAGGGAGGAGCTATTTATGCAGCTCTGCTGTGGAGCTCTTTGCCTCCTCCTGCTGACCAGGAGGTGATATCACATAAGTAAGGATGAAATCCGTGGACTCGTCATATCTTGTAAAAGAAAAAGTCTACCATTATAGAAAATAAAAATTCAAATTACAAAATTTAACATAATTTCAAATCAGCCAATAGAATTTCACTTGCTCCCATCCTATTGGCTAATTTAAACAGGCAATAGGATTTGAGTAGTTTTCATCCTATTGGATGATTTGAATTTGAAGAATCAAATCAGCCAATAGGAATTCAAGGGACGCCATCTTTAATCACGTACCTCGAATTCACTATTCAGTGTACGGCGGAGATTGTACGACGAGGATCCTCCACGATCCATGGCTCCGCGGTCGCCGGTCTTCAGCTCTGCGGTTGCCGGTCTTCAGCTCCGCGGTCTTCACTATTCAGCACCGCTCCGCGCATGATGTTCCTGGAAGAAGAAGAGGTTGTGCTTGGAAGAAGACTTCACCGCCTGGAACAGGGCATTCTCCGCCGGACTTCAGGAACCGTGAGTACCAACCTGGGGGTTAGACTTAGGATTTTTAAGGTTTTTTGGGGGGGTTTGTTTTATTTAGATTAAGGATGGGCAGTAAATGAGCTAAATGCCCTAATAAGGGCAATGCCCAAACAAATGCCCTTAAAAGGGCAGTGGGTAGTTTAGGTTTTTTAGTGTTAGGTTCATTTATTTTGGGGGGTGGAGTGGTTTAATGTTAGGTGGGACTTTGTATATTTTTTGTAAAAGAGCTAATTATCTTGGGGCCCTTTTAAGCTACTGGTAGTTTATTCTTAGAGTAGGGGGTGTTTTTATTTTGGGGGGATGTTTTATTTTCATAGGGATTAGGTTTAATTTTGTTAAATTTGGTAATTTTATTTTTTTATTTTCTGTAATGTTAGCCTTGTTTATTTTTTGTAAACTTAAGTTGTTTTTTTTGTAACTTTAGAATGTATTAGTTTAGGTAATTTGGGTTTATTTAATGGGGTGTTAGGTTAAGGGTTGTTAGGTTAGGGGGTGTTAGGTTATGGGGTGTTATATTTTTGATATATTTAAGATAGTCCATTAAAATTATAGTATTGATACACCTGTAGCTTAAATTTTTATATAAAAGAAGAGTTACAAAATACGTTGTTTCTACTGTACATCTGTAGTTTAAAAAATAATTAGACTGCCCTCTGGGCAGGCTTATCGACTAATATATATATATATACTGTATATATATATATATATATATGTTACCCCTCTGAGGAAGAAATCTTTCTTCGAAATGCGTCAGGGACTACGACAAGTGTGTTTTGAGTGTATGTCACTCCTGACTAGGTACTCTAGTCGCTTTGCCGTTTCTCATACCTTATTTGATTATTTGACCTTTTACTTACCACATATTGATTGAGGTCGTGTCTGTGAGTGCAATTTCACTATGCTGGTGTTTTATGTTATATAATAAATAAATACTTATATTTATATATATATATTTAAAGAATGTTGCTAGCACATGTAGCCAAAAGAATCCACCTGGTTACAGCGAAGCTGCATCCCGGTGGATTCAGAAAATGGCAGGGTGGTGAAAGAATCCACCTGGATGCAGCGCAGGCAAACCCGAAGCCTTAAAACCCCCCCAAAAAAACAACAACACGCAAATAAAAACACGTAACCGCCAGCAAGAAATAAAAACTAAAAACCCCCCACACAAAGTATTAACAAACACCTAAACCGCCAACCCCCACATCGCAAAACAATAAAGTTATTAACCCCTAAACCACAAATAACATAATTAAAATATTAACCCCTAAACCGCCATGTCCACCACATTGCAATAAACCTAATTAATCTATTAACTCCTAAACCGACAAACCCCCACATCACAAACACCTGAACCGCCAACCCGCACATCGCAAAACAATAAAGTTATTAACCCCTAAACCACAAATAACATAATTAAAATATTAAGCCCTAAACCGCCATGTCCCCCACATTGCAATAAACCTAATTAATCTATTAACTCCTAAACCGACAAACCCCCACATCGCAAAAAACCTAATTAACCTATTAACCCCTAAACCGACAAACCCCCACATTGCAATAAACCTAACTAATCTATTAACTCCTAAACTGACAAACCCCCACATCGCAAAAAACCTAATTAACCTATTAACCCCTAAACCGACAAACCCCCACATTGCAATAAACCAAATTAATATATTAACAGTAAAGAAAAAAAAACACCCACCAAACCCCCCAAAATTGAAAAAAATAACACTAAAAAAACCTAAACTACCCATTGCCCCTTAAGGGGCATTTGTATGGGCATTCAGCTCTTTTACTGCCCTTAAAAGGGCAATCAGCTCTTTTTCAAGCCCATTAAATCCCTAATCTTAAAAATAAAAAAAAACATGAAAATAAAAAAATCCTAAAACTAAAGCCCAAATAGGTACTCACCGTTCCTGAAGTCCAGCGGAGAAGGTCTTCTTTCAGACGGCTCCATCTTCTATCTTCATCCAGAGCGAATGTGGAGCGGATGTGCGGAGCTGGCTTCCCTGATGCACGGATCCTCAGCGGCATCGGTCTTCGCCGTAGGTACTCGGCGGTGGCGGTCCTCAGTGGCAGTGGCTCTTCATGTGATCGTCTGTCACACACTGAAGATTGAATGCAAGGTACCCCATATTTATTGGGGTACCTTGCATTTCTATTGGCTGAAATTTTGAAATCAGCAAATAGGATGAGAGCTACTGAAATCTTATTGGCTGATTTCAACAGTACCTTGCATTCAATCTTCAGTGTACGACGGACATCGAATGGAGACGAACACCGCCACCGAGGATCCACTCATCGGGGAAGACAGCTCTGCACCTCCGCGCCGAGCCACCTTCGTTCCGGATGAAGATAGAAGATGATGGAGCCGTCTGGAAGAAGACCTTCTCCGCCGGATTTCCAGAACAGTAAGTACCTATTTGGGGCTTAGGCTTTTTTTTTTTTGGGTGTCTTTTTTTTTTTTTAGATTAGGGGTTTTGGGCTGGAAAAGAGCAATGCCCATACCAAAGGGTAGTTAAGGTTTTTTTTAATGTTAGGTTTTTTTATTTTGTGGGTTTGGTGGGTAGGGGGTTTAACTGTTAGGGGGTAATTGGGTAATTTTTGTAAGTAAAAGAGTTGTTTAACTTAGGGCAATGCCCTACAAAAGACCCTTTTAAGGGCTATTGGTAAATTAGTATTAAATTAGGGGGTGTTTTTATTTTGGGGTGGATTTTTTATTTTTATAGGGGTATTAGTTTAGAATTACATTAGAATTACATGTGGCTTTGTTCATTTTTTTTTGTAATTTTACTGTTTTATTTTTTGTAATTTAAGCATGGGGTTAGTATTTGTTAAATATATACTGCCATCTGGGCAGGTTTATCGTCTAGTCCAATATAAAATGTTGGCATAGCTAGGTCAAACGTTACACCACTTCATGAAGGATACACCAAACAATTTATCCACGTATGAGAAGTCTTAATATTTTAGATGCTGTTGATTTAAAATAAATTTAGGTTGAAATAATTTTTATTAGTTTTCAAATAATTAACATCATAAAATGTACAACAACATTGATAAGTAAAATATAGCTTACAAAATATCTGGCTGAATTGGCTCCTATACACTCTTGTCCTGCCATATAACTGATGGAGCACTAGGGCATGTTCGGTAATTAAGTCCAGCAATTCCTGGGGCTCTGGAAGCCCAATCTCAATAAGTTGTTGTCTTCTGTGGTCCAGTTACTCTTTGCTATCTAGTATATATGACCACCAAAGTAGATATTTAAACTTAAGAATCCAACAATAAAAATCAACATAACAGAAACCTGTAACCAATGCATATGTCTTAGCCTATACATTTTGCCTATCTTTGACATAATACTTATAGCATGTGAACAAGAAGGAAAAAAGGTAAAGTCAGCAACAATATCTCAACATTATTAGAGTTCAGCAGAGCCGGGGAAGGCTAGATCCCTTCTCCCCGTCAGTCCCCTCCTCACCCCTCCTGTCTTAATTTCTAAGTAGGTTCAGTTTCCTCTATACCTCCTCTCACTCCTCTGTCTCCCATAATCCAATAAAACCAAATTTTCTGAAAACTCTCTGTCGAACCTTGAATCAAGGAAGCTTGCTCCGACATGGAGTATGTAACTTTAAACTTTTCCATTATCTCAGTCCAAGTTGGTACCCCCATCTTCCAATACTTTGCTACACATATCCTTGTGGCTGTGCATAGTGTTCTTATAAAAGTGTTTATGGCAGAGTTAAATCTTGGGATGTGTTCGTTCAGTAAGGCCTGCGCCATCGAGAGATTGATATTTTCTGATAGCAAAGTACTCAGTAGAGACGATAGCTCAGACCATATCAGCCGCACTTTAGGGCATTCCCACCACATATGAATGTATGTACCTACTTCTCGACACCCTCTATAACAATGGTTGGTGGAACCACGCGAATAGTGAGAAGTTTTAGTCGGGGTCAAGTACCACCTGAAAGTGGTTTTAATACAGTTCTCTTTGAAGTCAGCACTAATCATACCTCTACCAACGTCACGTGTGATGGCTATCCAGTCCTCTATTTTTAGATCTGTACCTATATCTTTTATCCATCTATCAACTATTGGAGTGTTTGAGGTGTATCTTGCCTTTTGTATAGCTATGTATAGATAGGAAATCATCTTTTTATCCCTTTTCTTGTTAATTATAAATTGTTCCAATGTTGTTAATTTTCTTGTATGAGGGAAATGTAGGTATTTGTGTATCGCAGATGAGATCTGCAGGTATAGAAACCAGTGGAGTTTGTAGGGAGCTAATTTATCTTGGGTTTGTGCGAATGTAATGAATTTACCATCTACTAGAAAGTCGGCCACTCTGTAAAGTCCCTTATTCTCCCATTTTTCCAGTTGTAAATGTAGATCATTCGGGAGCAGAGTTTTAATCGGTCTGGCTATTGAGTCTGTTGGTAATAGGTGAAGAGCACTGGTCAACGCTGTCAAGGTCTTTACCGAGTCTCCAGAGGCTGATAAGGTGGTGTTGGTATTTGTGTATCCCTTAGTAGGTCTCCATAGTATATCAGAAGACTTATCAGTTTTTTCTACTTCAGCCTCCAGTGTAGTCCATATAATGTCGTTTGTGTTTTTATTCAGTAGTAGATCTTGAGCTAATCTAGCTGCTTGATAGTACTCCATCAAGTTCGGCATACCCACCCCCCCCCCACCTGTCTGTGAAGTTGTAAAGTTCTGGAAGCAATTCTGGCTAACTTACTGCCTCTTAGAAATCCCGTTAGGTCTTGTTGTAATTTGATTATATCTGGGGTTGGGACTTTGATAGGTAAAGCCCTAAAGAGGTATAATATGCGTGGAAGAATAGTCATTTTAATTGCCGAAAGGCGACCAAACCATGAGAATTGTTTACTCTTCCATCTGTGTAGGTCCGACCTAATTTTTTTAAAAAGAGGGATATAGTTAATCTTATACAAATCTTTATAGTCTTTAGGTATTTTGACTCCTAAATACTGTATCGCTTTTCTAGCCCAGGTAAATGTGAAATTCGTTTCTATTAGTTTAGAAGTATGGGTCGGGAGAGCTATGGGCAGTCCTTCGCACTTATCTAAATTGACTTTATATCCCGACACATCTGAGAAGTCTTGCAGAATTTTATACAAATTTGGTAGTGAAATCAGGGGTTTCGTTAGTGTCAAAAGAATATCATCCGCAAAAAGCGAGAGTTTGTAATCATGTTGGTTTATCTTAACTCCATGTATATCTGGGGAAAGTCTGATTGTTGCCGCTAGGGGCTCTATGCATAGTGCAAAAATCAGCGGAGAAAGGGGGCAACCTTGCCTAGTACCTCCACGAATATCAATAGGGTTCGATTGATACCCCGCCGCTCTAATCACAGCTGTAGGGGAGGAGTAGATATTTTTGATGGCTTTCACGAAGGGGCCCCTGAGTCCAAAACCAGCTAATACCTCAAACATGTATTCCCAGTCCACTCTGTCAAACGCCTTCTCTGCATCCAGTGAAAGGAGCAGAGAAGGCGTTTTGGTCTTATCTAGGTGATCAACTAGGTCCACTGTCCTTCTAATGTTATCAGGTGCTTCTCTGTCTATAATAAATCCCACCTGGTCTGGATGTACCAGAGAGGGGAGATGTATTTTCAGTCTGTTGGCCAGTATTTTGGTAAAGATCTTTATGTCCTGATTTATTAATGAAATAGGGCGGTAGCTATTACATAAATTCGGGTTCTTACCAGGTTTGGGGATAACTATTATCTTAGCACGCAATATATCCATAGGGATGTTTTTACCTAACATAATATCATTACAAAATTTGTGGAGGTGTGGGACCAGTGCCATCTTAAATAATCTATAATATTCCCCTGGAAACCCGTCCGGGCCTGCTGCTTTTCCTGGCTTTAGACTTTTAATTGCCTCTAAGATCTCTTTTGTCGTTATATTTGCATTTAATTCCTTTAAGGCCTCCTTATCGATTACTGGGAGGTGGGCTGCTGCTAAGAATTGTTCTCTAAGTATTTTAGTATGTGCCGATGGATTAGTTTTTTTACCATCATATAGTGATTGGTAGTACTTTGCAAAAGTATCTGTAATTTCCTGTGGATTTGATGTGTATGAACCAATGTGGGTCTGGATAGAGGGGATCGAGAAATATCTAATTTTTTCCTGTAGTTTATGTGCTAGGTATCTGTCTGGTTTGTTTGAGTAAATATAGTAATGTGCCTTTAGTCTCTGTGCAGCTCTAAGAGAGGCGGCCGACATGATCCCAGACAGTTCCCTTCTCTTCTCCTGGAGGAGTTTGAATGTTTTTGTAGAAGAAGTACGTTGATGTTGTGTAGTCAGGTCGTTTATCTCTGTTTGTAATTTATCTGTTTTTGATCTCGTCATTTTATTATAAGTGGCTTTTGCTTGTATGAGCAAACCCCTAATAAATGGTTTATGTGCTGCCCAAGTATAAAGTGGATTATTAGTTGTGTCTGTGTTTATAGACCAATACTCAGTTAGGGCTTTTAATATTGCGTCCTGTGTAGTCTGGTTTCTAAGTATATTTGGGTCAAATGTCCATGAACGATTACTGCAATGTCTAAGAATTCCTGTCAATTTAATACTAACAATAGAATGGTCAGACCATGCGCATGCATGTATGGAGGAGGATTGTAAGTTAGGTATAAGTATTTGGCTAAGGTATACATAATCTAGCTTGGAGTATGTTTTGTGAGCAAAGGAGTAGAATGTATAGTCATTAGTCTTGCCATATAATGACTCCCAAGAGTCAATAACATTTTGGGCCGACAAGGCTCTTTTAATTGATCTAACCATAGCATTGTGATGTCTTTGTTTGTGTGTTAGTACTGACGACCCCTCTGTCTCAATAATTTGAATAGGCAAGTTAAAGTCCCCCCCCAATATAATTCTTGATTGGGACCATTGTGTGAGTAGGTGTGCTATGTGAGTCAGGAAGATGTCCTGCTTTTCGTTTGGGGCGTAAATGTTACAAAGCGTTATTTCTGTCCCTTGAATTGATCCCCTGACTATTAAGTATCTACCTTCCGCGTCTTTCAGTACCTCTTCTGTGTTGAAGTTTAGTGAGTGGTGTATTAATATGGAGACCCCTCTTTTCTTGCTATCCGTTACTGAGTGAAAGTGTTGGGGGAACTGTCTAGACCAGTATTTAGGAATAATGGAGCTGGTGAAGTGTGTTTCCTGGAGGAAAATCAGATTTGCTTTTAGTCTATCATATTGGGTCATGGCTGATCTGCGTTTAACATCTGTGTTGAGACCCCTTACATTATGTGATATTAGGTGTATATGATTAGTCATTGTTATCTTACCCTGGTGTCGTCGCTATACATGCTCCTTCCTCCAAGAGTCTCCTGAGATCCTAGACATAGTTCTGTACCACCCCCCCGGCTCCGCTGACCCCGACCCTCCTTCTGGATAATAAGGCAATTGCAAACATAATTAGATATGGCGACATAATAACAAAAAAAACAAAATTTAACTAGTGAAAAATTTGTAACTTTTAACCGGTAAATGCTATTCTCCATTTATCCGATTCTGAAACAAAACTTTGGTAATAAGAAAAAAAAAACCAAAGAACAATTATCAATAAGCAATGCGAGACATCGCCTCATATCAACTGTATTATAGTATACTGTATGATGAGTTTCTATAACTGTAAAGAAAAGCAGGTTAAAGCATTATTTTGACTTGAACATATCATCAATAATGAACCTCAAAGCTTTGTGGAGACTTTAACTTATGTCTTACATGTTTAAGTAACCAACCTATGTGAGTCACTGTGACCCTTACTCCAAGGTTTGCACAATGTATTTGAAAGAAATATTGTGTCCAACAGTTCTTGGAGAAAAGGGAGTAATATCTAAGTCCAGCTACCCTTTGTTGAAAGTTCCCTCATTGATGATGTAAGAGATGGGAGCTCGATATGGTTGTAACCATCTAATTTCCCCTTTGATATAAACAAAACTGAGCTTTGACATTCTTCTAAATTAGGGAAGAATTTTCCTTGTGTCAGCACCTCCTAGAGTGTTGTGAAAGCAGAGAGATGTATGATGAAATTCAGTATTTCTCAGGTCTTGGTACCCCTCTTTGATACTCTGGACCATTTCTGGTTCTGAATATGAGGAGTTTTGTGTTTCTTTTGTAGATCCTCTTCGGGGAATGTATTGGAAGGCATGTCAGGTACCTCCAGTCTGAGCCTCTTGCAGACATCTGGTATTTCTGATGGGTCTTTGAGAGTGATATACCTGCCTTCAAACTGGATATGCAGGCCAAATGGGAAAGTCCACCTATAAATTATCTGATGTTTTCTCAGTAAAGAAGTCAGTGGTCTCAGTGTACCTCTCCTCTGTAGTGTGCGCAGGCACAAATCTTGGTAAAATTGAATAACATATCCCTGGAATTTGAAGGTTGGGTGCTTCCTTGCTGCAGATAATATTGCCTCTTTCTCAGGGAATCGAAACATCTTGATTATCACGTCCCTTGGTGGGGCGTCCTCTTTAGGTTTTGCTCTAAGTGATCTGTGGGCTCTCTCCATTTGGTGCTTCTCATCACCCGTTTCTCCCGTGATAGCTTGGAATAGTTGATGTAAATAGTTCTGTAATTCTGAAGAAGATACTGATTCTGGGATCCCTTTGATCCTCAAGTTGTTCCTCCGATTCCTGTTTTCAATATCTTCCAATTTATCTTCTATTTCAGTTATTACTTGTTGTTGGGAGTTAATTTGTTGATTCAATGCAGATATTTCTTCTGTGGTAGTATCTTCATGTTCCTCTAGCGAGGCTACTCTGTTACCTAGATCTAGCATGTCAGATTTAATTTCGGCAAGATTATTGGTGATAGTAGTTTGGAAGCTGTCAAATTTGTCCCATAATTTTTCGAAATTTAAGTTGATGTCCTGTTTTGAGACAAGTAATTTGAGATCTGCCTTAGTCACCGGCGTGGCATCCCCCTCTGCTGATCTAGAGTCTGAGTCTGATCCTGCATCTTCCTCTATAATGGATTGCTGTTGTCCTGCTACTTTATCTCCTTTAGACTTGAAAAAGAGGCTTGAGACCTGAGATTTGCTTGTTGCAGGTGGTTTATTCTGTTTCCTGGCAGACATTTTACTGTAGGTGAGGGTATATGCCTTTAATGGCGTAGATCTCTTGTGAATACGGTAGTGTGGGATAAGGCTAGTGTCAAGTTGAGAAGGAATTATATTGCAGAGGCCTTATATATGCTTGACCCTTACTTGGATCTTAAGTATCAGCTTGTAGTAGTAGTGACTCTGTACTTATACGTTATATTAGTAATGCTAATGTTCCCTCAGAACCGGGTCTTTATATCATGCAGCATCATTGTGTATCGTATGTTGCTTTTCACTGCAGCATGGCGTTATGCTAATATGTTATATATCTGAAGTCCCAAAATAAGAGAATAAAGTTTTCCCCTCTGTTCATCTTATATATGCAGGAGTTGCTACTTGCGTGAATAGTAATGCTGTGTTTGTTTGATATTCTGTGCGGCCCTTCAGCTCACTGAGCTGCTCCTTTAGCATGATACATCTTTGTGTACATTTAGAAAAATGTCCGCCAACTTTCGTAAAAGTTTATAACCACAGTTCACAGTACCTGAAGCCTGTCACTCTCCGATTCTCTCCACTTCTCCCATTTCGGTTCCACATATCACAATGGGCACTCAGGATGTATTCCGGTCTCTGGTAGCCGTGTGGAGTAGTGCCGCGTGGTTAATATGGCGGCCGTTACATATTAGTGCCGCACCTGTTTGAAAGTTTCTCCTTTTACACCGCCGTTTAAACTTTTGTGCCGGGCCGTCCTGTGCCTCTTCTATAGCCAAGGGTTCATGTGGCTAAGTCTGCAGTGTACTATTGACAGTTTAATTAACTTTTTGTGGCGACGTCTCACAGAGCTAAAGGATCAGACCTCCATCTCTGCTCGGCTCCAGGCTCGATTTAAAATAAATTTAAAGGGACAGTCTAATCAAAATAAAACTTTAATGATTCAGGTAGGGCATGCAATTTTAAACAGCGTTCCAATTCACTTTTATAATTAATTTGCTTTGTTCTCTTGGTATTCTTTGTTGAAAGATAAAACTAGGTACTCTCATATGCTAATTTAGAAGGCCACCTCTTATCTCAACGCATTTGACAGATTTTCACAGCTAGAGGGCATTAGATAATGTGTACCATATAGATAACATTATGCTCACGTCTGTGGAGTTACTTATTAGAGGGCATCAATTGGCTGAAATGCAAGTCTGTCAAAAGAACTGAAATAATGGGGCAGTCTGCAGATGCTTAGATACAAGGTAATTAATGAGGTAAAAAATGAGGTAAAAAGTATGTTAATATAACCGTGTTGGTTATGCAAAACTGGAGAATGGGTAATAAAAGGATTATCTATCTTTTTAAACAATAAAAATTCTGGAGTAGACTGTCCCTTTAAATTCCTGGTTTGAGTAGTGGATTAAAAGAAGATTTAAGAAATAGAAAATCACTGTCAGTGGGGGTTAAACTAAACTATTCTTGATAGGTGTGTTCTTTTGTTCTAAGACAATAAGATGCACCTGACTTGTCATAGTGCATATGACAAATTAGACAGCATAACATTGGGTATGTAGGAATATATAGCGATAGAGAAATCAATGATAATTAAATTTAAAAAATAAGAAACAGAGTAATAAAATAAATGAAGAATTAAAGACTATTTGCCAGACCGAGACAGGCAAGAAGGGAGAGCTTTGAAAAAGGAGACAGAGCTGAGATCCAATTAGACAGTGAGGATATAGGGTGGCACCTAGCAGTGACTGAGAGTCTGCCCTGATAGCTGGTTCTGGTCTCTGTTGCTATGGGAGCTGAATTATACTGAGCCACTCAACAATATATTGGGCACATGCCCAGATATCTCTCCTCCTTTTTGTCTCCCTCCTTCTCTCGCTTGAACACTTCCTCCCTCCCCCCTCACTCTGGTCTGTCTAGTCTCTTGTGCTTCTCACCCCTCTGGTTTTGAGTTTCTCACACCTTTCTGTCTCACACTTTTGTCCCTCTGTTTATCCCTGGTATTTATACTCTTCACTACCTTGTCTTTTTACAGTTGTGTTATTCCTACATATTAACATTTCTTTTTCCGTATTTGTCTACATTCTCCTTATAACATTTTTATTGGTTGTACTGACATTGATCTTAGACTGTTGCAGTTCTATTACACTCCTTTTTCCCTTTCGTATCTCGTACACCCCTATTTCTTGTCTCTTTTCTCCGTCTACCCTCCCCCTTTCCACTCATTAATTCATAACACGCAGCACTGCGTCTGATGCCAGCATACCAGGCTGGCACCAGCATTGCTTCTCTGCTCGCGAGATGCCACAGAGATGCGGTCCTCCCAAAGCATACTCTGGAATTTCTTCAGTAAAATCACCATTATCTGCATACTGATCCTTTGAGCTGCAATGTCTACATATACTGTAGAATAGGACCACAAAAAGGCAAAATCGTATAGCAGAGACACCTCTCGGTGCTTAAAACATCTATGGGGTTAAACTGTATAAGTGAAACTTATTTTACTGTAATTTGCTCTGTGATCTCTCACTCACATACAATTAGTTATTTTGTTTGCTATAGATTTCACGGGGGGAGGGGGAATCTTTATCACTCTACCAATGCAATTTTTCAACATGCATAGCCATATCTGATTGTGGCATCAATGACCTCCCACAGGACCCAATTTTCTACAGCCACCCAGATATCTTTTTCATGCATAGCTACATCTGTTGGCTTTTAGGGGACATTTAAAACACTCCAACGTTCCTTTTGGAACACCGAGCTCTTTACTTAAATATTATGGGCACAGTCACGGAGCAGACATGCCTCACCTGTTCATTCCTATGGATGTGTCAGAATCAGAAGTACATTCAAACACTGTAGATATGGCCACCTAAAGACCAGGCTTTGACCTTTAGAACTGCATACAGAAATGACGGCTGAAATTATTTATTATACGGCTAAGAATATCCGGACGGGCTTTCTTCTCGAAGAATCTGAAGAACCAAACGTTAAGCACATTATATAAAAATATATACTTTTATGTTGGTCATATTTCCATTTTAGGTGGTAGCCAGCTAATTAATATAAACTAGTGCTATTCCTCAGAGATCTGAGATGTTCGCTCACATCTTGAGCTCCATTTTTTCCCATCAAACAGAAAATCAGCATATTGTTTTTAAAATACAGTCAAACTTAAGATACTTTAAGCACCATTTCTCGTGTTTCTCGAAATGTACTTCCAAATAAAGATAGTTCTCCAGTAAGGAAAAAAATATTTTTTTTTTTTATAAACATTAACTCTGTGCTGCTAGTCTGGGCTTCTCTTCTGAGGCTTAATTCAATATCAAAACGGACAATTGCAGACCTTACTGTAATTTGCATTCAGTGAGTCTATTCCTCTTTTTATGTCTTCCCCTCCCACTGTTATAGCGACAATCCAGACTGTCCTTCTCAACCTTCTGCTCAGCACTATGGTTATTCTCTCAAACGAAAACAGAATAAACCATTTTAAAATGAAAAGCAAAAAAACAAACAAAACAAGAACAATGTGAGTAAAAACAAAAAAAACAATTTTAGTGATTTTGAGTGCCACCTATTACCATGATCTCAGACGATCTCCCTCATGGGCTTCCTCCCTCAGTCTCTCTCGTTCTCTTTCTCACCTCCCCCCTCTGCATGCCACCGGCTGGCTTGTCAGACTGCCAGGGGAACCAGCTCCCTGGCAACGCTGAGGCCTGGCACCTCTCCCAACGCTCCCTGACTCAAGCTAAGTTTAACACCTTCCCGCCTGAGCTTGCCCAGAAATTCTGCAAATAAACAGCAGGAAGGGTGGTTGTAGGATGTGGGGCCAACAGGAGAGTTTGATAGAAAGATTAAGAATAAGGTTTATTTTTCTAAAGGGGCTTACAAAAATATATAAAATCTGTCAGTTTTGTAGAAGACAGAATTATGTATATGCCCCTTAGGAAAGGCCTTTGCTATGATATAGTCTATGCAAATTTAACAAATCTCAGGAGCCATGGAGATTCGGCTCAGTATTTTAACCTGCTGCTTAAAGATTATTTTTTTTTAACATGCATCAATAAACCCCTTTACCTGGATCTTAATAAAATGTGTAACCCTCTCCTGTCTTTTCTTTCTGTTTGGTTTCTGCTTTTGAGCTTGTCAAGCCCTGCACAATACCTTTCAAAAAATGTAGAAGGCAAACAGAAAATTATTTCTGTTTGCACCTTGTCAATTTGGATATTTACATCCAGAGAATGTAAACAAAACAAAATGGACAGATAGATCCTACAATAATATATCATTTTTAACACAAAGAAAGAAGATCATGTGAAAATGTAAGACAGTGATCAACCGTACCTGCAAAAAATAAACCATGGGTATCCCCAGCTATTATCTGTTGATTCTTAGCAATCAATTTAACTAAAAACTGTCCAGATATGAGATACAAGCATTACGAGAAACTGTCCTGTTTACATTTAGGATAACATTTTTTACTTGTATAAAGAGTAGGCCATATAACAGGTTAATTAACCTAAGCATTTTCTACAATAAATGTGCTGCTCATTTAAAAAAAAAAAACCAAAAAAAAAACCTGTCCTTCCTGTTTTTGTATGTAATTTTTATGATAAAATGATTTGGGTTTTTTTTCTGGGGAAAGTAGTATAAGGGTGTATTGCCCCCTAGTGGCAAGATTGCAAGAATGGTGTTAACAATTGCTGAAAAATGTGAAATGTTCAAATCCACTTCTGTATATATATTTATACGTGTAGATATTAAACTACTATTTTATTAATAACTTACATATATATCTGTAACCAACAACACACACAAACATAAATAAATAAAAATGTTATCTCTATCATGAATATATACCTTGCCTCTTTAAAGTTCTTTTGGATCATTGCAAGAAGGGCACTGTGCTTCAAAATGATGTAGGATCTATACGGTGCATATTAATGCAAACTGAAATGTAAAGGAAATAAGGATCAATATTCACATTAGTTGCATACATTTATATATTGTATAAAAAAAAACTTTTAATGAGCAATAAGTAATACTGCAGACAAAAAAAGTTTAAAAAAAATAAGCCTTTAAAGGGACAGTCAACTTCAAACGTTTTATTGTTTAAAAAGATAGATAATCCCTTTATTACCATTCCCCAGTTTTGCATAGCCAGCATGGTTCTATTAATATACTTTTAACCTCTGTGGTTACCTTATATCTAAGCCTCTTTTGACAGCACCCTGGTCAAATGGCAATTTATTTATTTATTATCTATTGAATTAAATTTTAGCCAACTAGTGCAGTGTCATCCACAACCTACAGGCACGAGGACAATGTTATTTATATGGCTCACATGAACTAGCAGTCTCCTGTTGTGAAAAGCAAATAAAATAGCATGTGATAAAAGGCTGTATGGCAGAAATGTAAAGGTTTTAAATGTTATAAAGTATATTACTATAACAATGTTGGTTGTGCAAAGCTGGCGAATGGGCAGTAAAGGCGTTATCTATCTTTTCAAACAATAACAATTTTAGTGTTGACTGTCACTTTAAGTAAAATAACCTACAAATGTAATAAAAACATGATACAGTTTATCTAAATTTCAATTATTAATTTAAACAGCTATGAGACATGGTCTCTCACCAATTATATCAACCTATTAAATACAGAATATTGAACAACTACTTCACTGCTTAATACGGACATTGTACCAGGGGCTCTATAAAATGTAGAACCATAAAGTCACTTTTCTATCAAAATGTTCTTCATTCATTTTCAGCATAGCCTTAGGCTTATCACAGGTACAGTATTTGCACTTACCACCTCCTACTAAATGTCAGTTCCATGAATCAACTGCCCTTTTTGTAAAGAAGTAATTCTACTAACCACCAACCAGAGATCATAACCTCTTGTTCTAGTGCTGCTCTTTCTGTAAAAAATATATTTATACTCAGTTCTGTTAAATCTTTTAATTTATTTGATAGTTTATATCATAACCTTTCCCCATTCTTTCTTCTATGCTATGAATATTAAAGTGGCATGGAAGTTAAAAGTATATTGCTCCCCCCCCCAGCATACTACTTTAAGACATGGCAATCCAAAGTGTGGTAAAGAATGGCCGCTTATGGTCTATTCTCACAACACTGTGATTTGTACCATCTGCACAAACCAATCAGCTTGCAGGTAACTGATGAGATCATCATCCGTCTCAAAAAATACCGGAAATCAGGCTATTTTTTGCTGCTCAGCAGCGACTGTTAAACAATAATATGCTAGAGCCATACAACTCAACATACCTTTTATGTTCCTTTAACGGGACAGTATAGTGGAAACATGATATGCCCTAAAGTGTTTAACAGGGTTAAACACATAGTTATAGTCCTGGACTGCTGGTCCCAAGTGGAAACTGCTGGTCACCCAATCAGCAGCATTAGGTGCACACCTGGTTTGTGCAACTACCGCTGTTGATTGGGTCAAATACAATGTTGGCTCATGACCCTCAGCACACTGGGGCTCCCAAGCAGTACTTTAACTTTGTGTTTAACCACCTTGCAAGTATTAAATATATAGCATTGCAGAGTTGCGAGTGTTAAACTAACATGTTCTAATAAAACCGAGCATATCATTTTTATGCTACTGACACTTTACAAGTTGTATTTTTTAGACCATGTAACATTAAGATTTAATAGCCTTCCATCCATCAGTTTCTACTTTATTTAAATCCTTTTGGAGATACGGACCCCAGAACTTTAAATAATATTTAAGATAAAGCCCAACAATTGAGCTATAACTTGTATAAGCGTCACCCTTTTTTGCACCTTATATCTCTTCCAGGTAAAGTGACATTGATTCTGTAACACAAATTAGTCAGTTCTTAAAAAAAGCTTGGATGTCGACCTTAAAGAGAGAGTAAAACTTTAGAGCATGTGATTTTAAAACACTTTTAAATTCACTTCTATTTTCAAATGTGCTTTGTTCTCGTGGTATCTTTTGTTGAAAAAACAAACATGCACATATCCTACACTAGTGGGAGCTAGCTGCTGATTGGTGCACACATTTGTCTCTTGTAATTGGCTAACTAGATGTGTTCAGCCCGCAGTGAAATGCTGTTCCTTCAGCAAAGGATAACAAGAGAATGAATCAAATGTGATAATAGAAGTCAATTGGAAAGTTGTTTAAAATTGTATGTTCTATTCAAGCCATGAAAGAAAATGTTGGGGTTTCCTGTTCCTTTAAACACGCAGAAAATATTTTTGGTATGAAAAACGTTTTTGTTTGTTTTTTAATTGAGTAGAAAATGCACTTCTTCAGTGTCTGATAAGCATATTTCCCACTACTTTACTGGTAGACAATGACGTCTCTCCCCCACACACGCAAAATAAAAAAGCAATTACGAAGAAACTGAAATATATTTTAAAATAACCTCTTTAAGATGTGGCTAAGAAAATACTTACATACCTTTTCTGCTCTGGATTGACTGTAGAGTTTTTAATTAAACAGTAAATTAAAGGGATAATAAACCCCAGATGTTTCTGTTATGATTAATATAGAACATACAATTTTAAACAACTTTCCAATTTAATTCTATTATCAAATTTTCTTCATTCTCTTGTTATCCATTGCTGAAGGGACAGCATTGCACTACTGACAGGAAGCTGAAAATATCTATTTAGCCAATCACAAGAGACAAATGTGTGCAGGCACCAATTAGCAGCAGCTCCCACTAGTGTAGGATATGTGAGTATTCATTTTTTAACAAGGGATACTAAGAGAACGAAGCACATTTGAAAATAGAAGTGAATTTAAAAGTGTCTTAAAATTACATGCTCTATCTGAATCATGCAAGTTTAATTTTGACTTTCCTATCCCTTTAAACTTTCATGAATTAGCTAGAGCATGCAGTTTTAAACATCTTTCCAGTTTACGTCTGTTATCTAATTTACTTTGTTCAATTGGTATCCTTTGTTGAAGAATAAACCTAGGCAGGCTCAGGAAAAGCAATGTTCTTCTGTAAACTAGCTGCTGATTGGTGGTGGCACATATATGCCTCTTGTCATTTGCTCACCATATGTGTCCAGCTAGCTCCCAGTAGTGCAATGCTGTTCTTTTAGCAAAGAATACCAAGATAATGAGGATAAAAAAAAGATTAAAAAAAGGGGAGGTCACATATCCCTGTAAGTAAGATGGGTGCACTTTAGGTGCGTGGAAAGCATCACAGGGAGAGGTTTTGTTAAAGGGACATTAAACACTAAATAAATGCTGGATAGAATGAAGAATTCAAAGAAAAGATTAGTCTGAGAACAGCATGTAGCTGTAGATGTATTTTTTAAAGTTTAATTCGCTGTTTAATTATGAGCCGAATGCCAAATGAGTTGAATGCCACCGATTGCAGACATTTTTCCCTGCCAAATGTGAATATTTACATATTCCTACTAAACACCTTACAATTAAAAGACACTTCTGTTGCCTTGTTATAGAATAACATATCAGTCAAGTCTTAACATTTTTTTTGCAAACATCTTGTGTGCTGCAATAGCCCACCCACTACTTAACTTGTTTAGCGCCGCCAATTTGGGCTTGAGTCTACAGTCACAACTTACCATGGTTCTTAGGTTAGTCTAAAGTACATTGGTTGGCAAATGTTGTCTGCTAAATCCAATAAAATAAATATATGTAGCAGAGTTAGCCTTGAGGATCCTGCAGTGTGCATTTCCAGCTCTGAGGACAACAAAATCCACAATTTTCAGAGTTGAAATACACAAAAAGGGAGCAAAATAAATAATTAATGTATATTGCAAAGTTTTTTTTTACTATGCATAACGAAACATTTTATTTTAAATTCTCAAGGATTTTACAGTCCCTTTAAAAGGGATATTAAAAGCAGTCTTTCATTGTTGTGATAAAAAAAAGTACTAAAGCAGTGGCATATACTTAATATAAATTATTGTAGTGTGAATTATTCATCTATGTAAATGGATTTTACCTTTTATTTTTTTTTAAACTTCATTTCATTTGTGCAGTGTCCATTAATTTTTTTTTACAGCCCTACAAAGAGGCTGTGGTCTCTACTGGAAGCTTATCTAATATGATATCATAAAACTACCAGATTTGGTTTAGTATTAAATGAATAGACTAGATAAACAGGGAGTCAGATTTTCTCACACTTGGAACTGGCAGAATGAAACTTAAATGTTCCACTCTTATCACACTGGGGGAATGGACTACAGTGAGAAATTCTAAATGCTAATTTTCCAAGAAAACAAGTAAATTGTTTGCTATTTTTACACAATCTGTTTCCTTTATATGTTTCCTTTGATTTCAGATATTTGTTTTAACCAAATAAGCACTGTTTAATATCCCTTTAAGGAAGTCCATACATGAAGTTCAGTCTACTGGTCGTCGTGTTTTTATTCATTTTTATTGACTTGGTTACTCCATGAAGACATTCCCAACTTGAGGAATATCTCATTTGGTTAGTCAGACAAAACTGCAGAAACAATTATCCTTTAATGTCTAATGAATGAAATTAAGTGCAGTGGAACTACAATATTTAGATTTAAATTAAAGAAAAACTAGGACAAATACATAATCAATGTGTTCTGGAGACCATGATTCCAGAATATCTTATTAGCTTGTTATATGGCGATTTACCACTTGGGAGCAGCCTCTTTTAGCCCAATAATGCTTTTCACACTGAAGAACTTTCCTGAAGTATATCAGCCTGATCCCACCAGTCCAGCCTGAAATACCACCAGACAATCCCTCTCTGAACAAGGAAACCCCAGATTTATGTATGATATACAGTATGTATATATATATATATATATATATATATATATATATATATATATATATATATATATATATATATATATATATATATATACACATACATACATATCTTTTTAAGGGTGGCTACTAAAATGGTTGACAAATAAATAGATATTACAAGGAAAGACTGTATAGTGATATCATAGAAACATTCAAGTATACTGATGGATTTAATAAAGCTCAAGTGCACTAGACCAAGGGGTCATGACTTCTAGGTGAAGGGCAGTGGGTTCAGGAGTAGCTTGCATGAGTGCTACTTTACATGTATGATGTAGTCAACTTCTAATAGAGGTG
Source organism: Bombina bombina (assembly GCF_027579735.1). Lineage (NCBI taxonomy): Eukaryota > Metazoa > Chordata > Amphibia > Anura > Bombinatoridae > Bombina > Bombina bombina. Next base: position 237,767,629 of record NC_069506.1, read on the forward strand.
ATCGGGTCAAATACCATAAAAGCAATTAAAAAAATTCCTATATATATGTTATTCTGAGAATTAATCTACATTAAAAAAGGACAAACCAGATGGGCCTTCTAGTTCTTAAAGGAACAGTGAAGTCAAAATTAAATTTTAAAAAGGGACATTAAACACTTTGAGATTGTTATATAAAATGATAAATAGTATATAGAAAAAAACTCTGCAATATACTTTTATTATTTATTTTGTCCCCTGTTCCTGTAATTCCATTCTGAAATTATGAGTTTTTCAGGTCCTGTTAGAAATGGAAATGTAGAACACTTTTATATTCCACTCAGCCATTGGCTGCACATTCTAGGGACCTATTTATAGCTCTCCCTAATTGGCCACAGCAGAGAATGTAACCTAAGTTACAACATGGCAGCTCCCATTGTTTTATAGACACTAAAACTATACACTTATTTTGTGAATATTTAAACAGCTAATGAAACTTTAAAAATAAATCTAGATTTTATTTTCAGACTAATCTTTTCTTTAAATGCTTCATTCTTTCTAGCATTTATTTGGTGATTAATATCCCTTTAATGATTTAGATAGAGCATGTCATTATAAACAACGTTCCAATTTTTTTCTAATTTGCTTTTATGTGTTAAAAATCATAACTAGGTAGGCTCAGCAGCAGTGCATTACTGGGAACTTGCTGCTGATTGGTGGCTTCACATAAATGCCTCTTGTCATTCGCTTACCTAATGTGTTCATTTAGCTCACAGTAGTGCATTGCTGCACCTTCAACTAAGGATACCAAGAGAATGAAACAAATTTAATAACAGAACATTGGAAAGTTGTTCAATATCGTATGCTATATTTTAACATTCTCAAAAGTTAGTTTCTATGTTTTTACCCTTGAAGAATAAAGCTCTAAACAAATAATGCTCATGATTAAGCCTTGGTGAAAGTTATTTTTCATGTGGTATGCCTCATTCTTTAACACTAAATTTCACTTTCTAAAAGGGAGTGTTGTAGGATTAGCGATTAGTCATTAGCGTTTGATCAAAGTGCTTGTATGGCAGACGTAGTCATGTGGAATTAAGTACTACACACGACACAGTTGTTACTCACAGGAAAGCAATCTAAGTCAAACCCAAAAAACTTCCTTAAATTCTAACCAAACATTGTCATCTTCCCAAAACACCTGGGAGACAAACTATTGCTAAACTTTCTGGACTTCGTTTGTGAAAAACATTAAGTTGCTCTATTAAGAATAAATCAACTTGCCATGCCTTAACTATTAGTATCAATAACTCAAAACTGTAGACTCCTAAAAGTGTATATGGATCCATGAGTCATGGAAAGAGGGAGATGAGTAAATCGGATAGCAAAGTTTGAGAAGGGCGTTAGCTAAAAAAAATAAAAATAAAAAATGGAAAGTTGTTTTCACACCAGCTATTCTAGGGCTTGTTCTACTAAACACAGACCATACTTCCAATGGGAAAAATACTGTCTTTCTGCAATAACAAGCTACACTTCCTCACTTCCGTTTGCCAAAGATTAGTCAATTCCCATTGAAGAAAAAAAAAAATATGATAAATCTGGTAAAGCTTACTTCTATTGTTCTTTATCCCATTTTACAGAGCGGAAACTAGTTCATTTGGTAAATATCCAAAACTGGGCCGCCCCATATTTTGAACACATGTTTAAAGATATGAGATAGATGTTTTTTTTTTCTTTTTTACCTTATGTTCAGAATGTATTTGCAAAAAAGAGGGGAGAAAGGTGATATGCATAACAAACAAACCTTCAAATATTGTACATTATTCTTATTCTTATTATTAAAAATTAGGGTTTTTTTGTGGGGGTTTTTTCACCAGAAGAGCAACACCAAAACAAGAGATCATGATTGATATCAGTCTAAGGGTAGATGGTTCAGGAGTAATCTGCAGATTCAGTGGCTAATTCATGGAACAGACTTCCAGGAGAGGCGGTAGTGCAAAGACTTTAAGGGAATTTACGAATGCCTGAGATATGGATAAGGCTATCTTAAATATTTAATTAAGCCAACACTCCAGAAAGAAATATAAGCAGATGTTTCGTTTTTATCTGCTGCCAAATCCATGTTCCTATACAGTATTTATAAACCCCATGTAAGCTTAACTGGAAATTCCCTGTTAAACTGCCAGCGAAATTAAACATTTGGTTCTTCGGCGAGGTCTGGTGACACTATTTTGATATGGAAGATAAAATTACATTAATCTTGCACTGTTAATCACATTGCCTTTTTGGTGAATTTAAGATGTAAAATATACTTGGATTTTGAGAAACTTTAAAATATATAGATCTTATCTTAAAGGGATAGTAAAGTTAAACTTGCTTGATTCAGAAAGCACGTCATTTTAAAACACTTTTAAAGTCACTTCTATTTTCAAATGTGCTTTGTTCTCTTGGTATCCCTTGTTGAAAAAAAATACACACATCCTACATTAGTTGGAGCCAGCTGCTGATTGGTGCCTGCACACATTTGTCTCTTGTAATTGGCTAACTAGATGCGTTCAGCTAGCTGCCAGTAGTGCAATGCTGCTCTTTCATCAAAGGATAACAAGATAATGAAGCAAATTTGATAATAAAAGTACATTTGAAAGTTGTTTAAAATTGTATGTTCTATCCAAATCATGAAAGAACATTTTGAGGTTTCCTGTCCCTTTAAGATTACTCTGGGTTTCATTTATAGCACTGCCAAACTTTCAGTAAACAGCTATCCAAAATAATTGTACTTTTCTATTGGTGCATCGAAAACAGCGTGACAAATTACAGTTAGAGTCTGATAATAAAATAGTATTGTGATTAGAATTCAAGTAAAATGACTATTACAGCCCTAATTCCTAAACAAAAATAAACATATATATAGAATATTAAAGGGACACTGAACCCAAATATTTTATTTTGTGATTCAGATAGAGCATGCAATTTTAAGCATCTTTCTAATTTACACCTATTATCAATTTTTCTTTGTTCTCTTGCTTTCTTTATTTGAAAAAGAAGGCATTTAAGCTTTTTTTTGGTTCAGAACCATGGAAAGCACTTGTTTATTGGTGGGTGAATTTATCCACCAATCAGCAAGAACAACCCAGTTTGTTCACCAAAAATGGGCCGGCATCTAAACTTACATTCTTGCATTTCAAATAAAGATACCAAGAGAATGAAGACAATTTGATAATAGGAGTCAATTAGAAAGTTGCTTAAAATTGCATGCTCTATCTGAATCACAAAAGAAAAAATGTGGGTTCAGTGTCTCTTTAATTGCATATATTTTAATGACAGATCTGATACAAAAGGCCAGTCTTGTCTGCCTCCTAACACTCTTTAGGAAAGCCTTGTGAATTGTGTGTGACCCTAATATATCAAAACTCTTCGTAAAATCATTGTTGGAAAACGTTTATGCTGTTTTATTTGTATATGAAAAATAAAGAGAACAGAAATAAACCAAAAACAGCAAAAATAATTAATGATTATGATTCTAAACCAGTTTTACAATACAACATAGAAATTGAAAATTATATTTTTATGCAGAAAATGAACATGGATATATCTTTAATCTTTTTATGGTAGACAAACTCCTAGCTATTACCACTAGTACTGTATGTATTTTTAATTGTATGGCAACCACTTTGTGGCTGGACAGACACAGGAACACTCAGATACAGGATTGCCACTTCAAATGATTGACACCATTTATACCTATGCATTATGGGAAAGGGGTGACAGAGGTTCTTCCCCCACCAAGATTTTGTTCATACACATGTCTGCAGCGTAACCATTGTACCATGGTCAGCCCCAGATAATCAGATGGGCATGTGGCCCCACATTTGAAAAGGAGTCTCTCCTGTTTCATGGGGGTGGTGTCACCATCCCACTTAGATGTAGGTGCTACAGTCGTTTGTATGGACCAGAGCATAGAATGTCACTTATTAGACAGCTGGATTTTCCCCTTCTGCATAAAATATTGTTAACATTTTAGTTTGACTATAAACCATTTCAGCAGACCTCATAATAAAATGATGGCTCAGCATTTCTATTTACATATCAAATAAACAAATAAGCTGCATTTATTAAGGAGAAAGTGTCTTTCTGCTGTATTAAGTCAACATGACCAGGAGGCACGTCTGTTACTAGTCCTTGTTGCTATGACAGCAGACAGAAAGTCTAACCTTATACCCTAGCACTGATTTGAACTATTCTCCTTTACGCTATGACACTCATCAATCTTCCTGTTAGTAAAACTCATGATCTTTGGATGTTAAAATTTCATTTTCATATTATACTCATGATAATATTTGCATTCTAATGGATACCAAGTCAGCATAAATCTGTAAATGTGTTAAAGTTGCATTAACAAACTGAGCAGAAATGTAAAAGTTAAAGGAACATGAAACCCAAAATAATTCTTTCATGATTCAGATAGAGAATAGAATTTTAAACATTTAAATTTACTTCTATTATCTAAATTGCTTTATTCTTTATATATACTTTGTTGAAGAAATAGCAATGCACATTGGTGAGCCAATCACACTAGGGCCTCTAGTTTCTTGCATTCAACGGCACCAATACGCTCGCCTAAGATCGCCTCACATCGCTGCCGCGGACCTGAATACGTTTGCCAAAATTATCAAGAAAGCTGTCAAAAAAACGCGCACCAAGTACGGTGCGATGAGCAGCGGACTGTTGTTAACTAACAGTCATCGATCTCGCTGTTCTTCGGCTTTTTTACAGCTTTCTTGGTACCCTGTCACTGAGCACCCACACTATACTATACTGTTTACCCCCTATACCGCCGCTACTCTATTAAAGTGTTTAACCCCTAAACCGCCGCCCCCGGACCCCGCCGCAACTCTAATAAATGTATTACCCCCTAAACCGCCGCTCACGCACCCCACCGTTACCTATATTATACCCATTAACCCCTAATCTGCCGCCCCCTATACCACCGCCACCTACATAAAGTTATTAACCCCTATCCTGCGGATCCTGAACCCCACAACTAAATAAATTGTTTAACCCCTAAACTGCCGCTCCCGGAGCCCACCGCCACCTACATTATATTTATTAACCCCTAATCTGCCCCCCCTACACCGCCGCCACTATAATAAACATATTAACCCCTAAATCTGAGTCTAACCCTAACACCCCCCTAACTTAAATATAATTTAAATAAATCTAAATAAAATTCCTATAATTAACTAAATTATTCCTATTTAAAACTAAATACTTACCTGTTAAATAAACCATAAGATAGCTACAATATAACTAATATTTACATTGTAGCTAGCTTAGGGATTATTTTTATTTTACAGGCAAGTTTGTATTTATTTTAACTAGGTACAATAGTTACTAAATACTTATTAACTATTTAATAACTACCTAGCTAAAATAAATACAACAGTACCTGTAAAATAAAACCTAACCTAAGTTACAATTACACCTAACACTACACTATAATTAATAAATAAATAAAATAAATAAATTAAATACAATTAAATAAAATTAACTAAAGTACAAAACCCCCCCACTAAATTACAGAAACTAAAAAAATAATTACAAGATTTTTAAACTAATTGCACCTAATCTAATCCCCCTAATAAAATAAAAAGCCCCCCAACATAATAAAAAGCCCTATCCTATACTTAATTACAAATAGCCCTTAAAAGGGCCTTTTGCGGGGCATTGCCCCAAAGTAATCAGCTCTTTTACCTGTAAAAAAAATTACAATACCACCCCAACATTACAACCCACCACCCACACACTCAACCCTACTCTAAAACCCACCCAATCCCCCCCTTAATAAAACCTAACACTAACCCCTTGAAGATCACCCTACCTTGAGAAGTCTTCACCCAACCGGGCCTAGGTCCTCAACGAAGCTGGGCGAAGTCTTCATCCAACCGGGCAGAAGAGGTCCTCCAGACGGGCAGAAGTCTTCATCCAGACGGCATCTTCTATCTTTATCCATCTGACGAGGAGCGGCTCCATCTTGAAGACATCCGACACGGGGCATCCATCCAGACCGACGACTACCCGACGAATGACGGTTCCTTTAAATTACGTCATCCAAGATGGCGTCCCTTGAATTCCGATTGGCTGAATTAATCGGAATTAAGGTAGGAAAAATCCTATTGGCTGATGCAATCAGCCAATAGGATTGAGTTCGCATTCTATTGGCTGATTGGAACAGCAAATAGAATGCAAGCTCAATCCTATCAGCCAATGATACTTATTAAATGAAGTCCGGATCAGTACTTAGTATATAGTACCTATGTGACCCCTATCTTATGTGTCAGTACTGACAGCAGCTGACTGGAGATATTTTGGATGTGAGCTCTCTAAGGATTTAATATCCTTACTTTATAATTAGAACCGTTTGGAGTAGTATTGTAACTATAAAGTGGTTAGGCAATATTGACTCCTTAGGGTTGGGGTTGACACTTAAGTTTGTTCCCTCAGAGCTTGTCTGATAGATACCATGTATGGTGGGATTGGGTTGAAGTAACTTTTCAATTAGAGTTGTGTAGTTTTGTTAACATGTAGTAAACCGCTTCTAATGTCCTCTATTTTTCTGATAATATGTTAGCTATCTCTTAGCTTTTAGGAGAAATATCTTAGGCTTTATTTTTTATACGTTTGTTAAAGTCACAGTATTTATATTCTTGGAAAACAACACCCACTTGTACTCTGTTAGTGTCTAGTATTTAGGTTTTGAATGATTGAGATTTAATAGTGTTTGTACATTTTCATGTTATAGTGTTGCTCTCTTATGGAGTGACTACCCCCGCTATTTTGTTAGTAAGCGTTATTGTTATAGCGGTATAGAGTCCATTTTGTTATTTTCAAATATCACCCATCACCATTCTGTTAGTAAGCATAGTTCTTATCACGGTGTAGAATCAGATTTTTATTATACAATATCTCCCACCAGTACGAGGATAGAAAGCATTATTGTAGTAACGGTATACAGCCTGTTTTGTTGCTGGTTGTGTGCTTACTGGTAAAGCCCAGTGTTACTCTTGTTTTCTTTTGGCGCTTTTTTTAAAATTTAAAAAGTTTAGCCGTTAATGCTATCTTACACACAGGCAATAGCTGTAATTTAAAAAGTAGCCATTTCTATCTTGTAGCCAATACTATATTGATCCCATGTCAGTCTTGAATACAACTGACCTCCCTGGTTTTCGTTTTAAGTTAAATAGAGACTCGAGTATATTGCCTCAATTAAATAACAAATTTACATTTAGCATTACTAATGGTTAGCATCTAAAAATACAGGAGTTCGCAATGACTCCTCACCATTTCCCTAAATCCCTAACATGTTTCGCCGTCTAACACGGCTTTTTCAAAGGGTTATCGCGATTGCACTGTTTGCATACGCCTTTTAAACCCGATTGGTAGTTAGCTTCATCCAATGGGAAGTAGCTGTGCAGGTGGGATGATCATCATTCAGTCGCAAGCCTTCTGGGTAATGTAGTTTTATGCGAGGCTTGATTGTGACACTGAGTTTTACTGGTGCCAGAAATTATTTACGTCTATAATTGACGTTTAAACGTTATCTTTAGCCTTGATTTAGACCGGATTAATATGTTGGATATATTGCTCAATTAATTTACCACACTATTGTTATGTGTTTTATTCGAAGGGACTCAATGTATTCACTTCATGATTACTTTTATAAACAGAAAAGTCTTATTATTTGTTACATAAAGAAGAAGTCAATAGCAGAATACAAATTTTATTGTGGTAATCTTTACTTTAAATAAAGAAGTAAAAAGAGGTGAAACAGTGATAGTTTGACACTGTATACCATGTGTTTCTTATTTGTTATACTATTGATGGATCCTAAAGGTGCTATTATTATGCTTAGATGGGACCTAAAGAAATAGTCATAATAAATAACTAGAACTAATATACATAAGTAAAAGATAGTGCATAGAATATGCACTAATGTGCACTAAATTGTGAGTGAAAGGAATTATAATATTTCACAAAATTGTGTCTTATAATAGGCTTTGTATGATTCAGTGATTTAAACATATTTTTAAGGGGAAATTGTGACGTGATTATGGGTAAGTGTCCCTGTGGGTAATATTGGTATTAGTCTTTGGTGTTGACGTCCTAAAATTTTTATTTATAAAATTAAATATTTAAATGGGTGGTTAAATCGGCAGGAGTGGGAGAGGGAGAAAGTGAAAGTTAATAAACAAAGAGGAAAAAGAAAAAACGTGTCATAGTGCAAGAAAAGGTGCTAAGATGTATTGGGATTGCTGTGTCTCCAGATATTGATCCCATTTTCGTTATTATATTTGATGATATTTACCACTATGTCATAAGATAATGTCAATTCTCACATTTCCTGATTATGAGGATTTTATTATCTTTAATTTTATGTCTTTTAGGGAGATATATCAATTGAATTCTCACTTGGCCATAATGGTCAGATGTTTAGTGGTTATAGTTTCGTAGAGTCGTTTGTATTCTCATTGATTTTTGTGCCCTATCCACTTGTATCACTGGCTACAGTAATCTGAAATATGATTATTGTAATTCAGTTAGGGTCATATTTGTTCTACCTTTGAATCTCAAGTATATATAATCATCTATTATTGACATAGTGGATTCTTCTACATTATATCCTAGCTATTGGCTCCTTTGATTTATTAGTCTTCTTCTATTTGATTAATTATTGAAGCTTTTGAGCTTGATAGAATCTATTGTTATGCGTTCCTGTTTTCTTTCATATCTACTTAACAATATACTGTTTGTTATAGAATAGTATAGTATGTGTCATGTTTTCTATTCTTGATGTTTTACGTATTCTTTTAGCTTTTTCCTTTATATTGTTGGTTGTCTTCTGCATATTTTTCTTATTGTCATTATAATTTCAAGAGTAAATATAATTCTTGTATTTTGGAAATATTTTATATTGATTTATTGCTCTTTAAGGAAAAGAGCTAAAATTATTTTATTTATTATTGGAGTTAAAGTTTAAAGAGTATATCCAACTCTTGTATTTTGAAGATATTTTATGTGGAATAGTTACACTTTAAAGGAAAGGGCTGAAATTATTTTGTTCGTTGAGTCCATGTGGTTGGACACTGTTGAGCAAAAATATCAATTTTGTCTCTGCTTGTAATAATCTTGTTTCCAGGTCACCTCCTCGAATGCCTAGGGAGATTTTTTGTAGGCCAAAGCATTTTACTTCATTTTGTCTTGATTGATGATGATTGAGGAAGTGTCTGGCCACAGAAGTAATTTTTTTGCCATCCTTGAGGTCCTTGTCGGCATTTTTAATATTCCTCAGGTGCTCCTGAAGTCTGGTTCTTATTTTTCTTGTTGTCATTCCAACGTAATATTTCTTACATTTACATTGGAGGGCGTAAATAACCCCTTCTGTATGACAATTTATATATTTATTGATTTTGTGTTTTTTATCAAATCTGTCTGTGATAGAAAAAGAGCTGATTACTTTGGGGCAATGCCCCGCAAAAAGCCCTTTTAAGGGCTATTTGTAATTTAGTGTAGGGTAGGGATTTTTATTATTTTGGGGGGCTATTTTATTTTATTAGGGGGATTAGATTAGGTGTAATTAGTTTAAAAATATTGTAATCATTTTTTTAGTTTCTGTAATTTAGTGTTTGTTTGTTTTTGTACTTTAGTTAATTTTAGTTCATTTTAATTAATTGTATTTCATTGTAGTTAATTTATTGAATTAATTTAATTATAGTGTAGTGTTAGGTGTAATTGTAACTTAGGTTAGGATTTATTTTACCGGTAAATTTGTATTTATTTTAAATAGGAAGTTATTAAATAGTTAATAACTATTTAATAACTATTGTACCTAGTTAAAATAAATACAAAGTTGCCTGTAAAATAAAAATAAACCCTAAGATAGCTATAATGTAACTATTAGTTATATTGTAGCTAGCTTAGGGTTTATTTTACAGGCAAGTATTTAGTTTTAAATAGGAATTATTTAGTTAATTATAGGAATTTTATTTAGATTTATTTAAATTATATTTAAGTTAGGGGGGTGTTAGGGTTAGACTTAGATGTAGGGGTTAATAAGTATAATGTAGGTGGCGGCGGTGTAGGGGGGGCAGATTAGGGGTTAATAAATATTTTGTAGGTGGCAGTGGGCTCCGGGAGCGGCGATTTAGGGGTTAAACACTTAAGTTGCGGTGGGGTCCGAAAGTGGCGGTTTAGGGGTTTATAAGTATAATGTAGGTGGCGGCGGTGTAGGGGGGGGGCAGATTAGACTCGGGGTACATGTTAGGGTGTTAGGTGTAGACATTTCCCATAGGAATCAATGGGATATCGGGCAGCAGCGAACATGAGCTTTCGCTGCTGTCAGACTCCCATTGATTCCTATGGCATCCGTCGCCTCCAGGGCGGCGGATTGAAAACCAGGTACGCTGGGCCGGAATAGTGCCGAGCGTACCTGTTAGTTTTTTGATAACTTCCAAAAGTAGTCAGATTGTGCCGAACTTGCATTCGGAACATCTGTAGTGACGTAACCATCGATCTGTGTCGGACTGAGTCCGGCAGATCGTATGTTACGTCACTATATTCTACTTTTGCCGGTCTGTAGGGTTTGATAACTACGGCGAATCAGGTTCGCCACAAATACGCTGCGGAATTCCAGCGTATTTGCGGTTGATAGCTTGATAAATAGAGGCCTAGGCATCTACGTGCAGTCACCAATCAGCAGCTATTGAGCCTATCTAGATATGCTTTTCATCAAAGTATGTAAGGAGAATGAAGCAAATTATTGAATAGAATTAAATTGTAAAGCATTGAAAAACTTTTTCTTCTTCTTTCTGAAACATGGATCTCAAATCCCAAGTTATCTCTGGTGCAGAAGTTTTAAGGTCTTTTAGATTATGTGTTTATGAAGTAAATTGGTGGTTGGTTGTCAGACAACAGTCGGAAGGAGGTGGTGGACTGCTTGGCAAGCAGAAACTCTGGAGCACTTCTGTTACAATGGGGCTGATTTACTAAAGTGCAGACGGACATGATACGATGTTGCGTATCATGTCTGCCGCACATCGATAAATGATGACAGCATATACTGTCGGAATTTATCATTGCACAAGCAGTTGTGGTGAACTGCTTGTGCAATGCTGCCCCCTGCAAATTCATGGCCAATCGGCCGCTAGCAGGAGGTGTTAATCAGCCTCAGAGGCAGTGTAGAAAACATATTAGCCTATCTCAGCATGTGTAGAAATCATATTAGCATTGTATTTACACTGTATTCAAATTATTATTACTACTAATTTGTATAGAGTGGCAAAATTCTGTAGCACTAGGTTCATACATAGGAGTATACAATTACAAACATTTATGAAAACATACAAAAAACATAACAGACTAAACAAAACTGGTACAGGAGGGCCCCGTTCCGAAGTGCTTACAGTCTACCGGATGTGCTTTAACCCTGACAAATGAGCTAAACACAGTTAAAGGGACAGTCAAGTCAGAATTAAACTTTCATGATTCAGATAAAGCATGCAATTTTAAACAACTTTCTATTTTACCTTTATCACCACATTTGTTTTGTTCTGTTGGTATTCTTTGTTAAAAGCTAAACCTAGGTAGGCTCAAACTGATTTCTAAGCCATTGAATGCCGCCTCTTACAGTTTTTCACAGTTAGACAGCACTAGTTCATGTGATAACATTGAGAACATTGTGCCGACACCTGTGGAGTAAGCACTGATTGGCTAAAATGCATGTCTGTCAAAAGAACTGAGATAAGGGGGCAGTCTGCAGAGGCTTAAATACAAGATAATCACAGAGGTAAAAAGTATATTAATGTTGTTGGTTATGCAAAACTGGGGAACGGGTAATAAAGGGACACATTTTCAACTAGACTGTCCCTTTAAAGTCAGTTATAGAGCAGTATCAAAGTTTAACATAAGAATAGCATATATATGTATTTTGAATTATATTAGACACTACCATGTTGAAACCTAGGCTTCCCTTATTAATCTCTTTGACTGAGTACAA